>NW_027469296.1:0-237468 GCF_051020765.1 Lasioglossum baleicum | reverse complement strand
TCATAAATATCGAGTGGCCTCAGAAGCGGAAAATTCTCCGGTCTTCGGGCTTGGAAGACATGTAATTTGTTAGTGCACTTCACCTTGAAGGAAGGGGTTTTCTCCGCCATCCTCTAGCGTGGGAGGACTTTTTCTCCGTCAAGATGTCCTACATGATTTCCAAAATCGTTTTCCTCAAAAACTGAGGGTGATAGACAAAAACTGATTTCGGATTCGGTTTTAGCTCGTCGAGATCTATAAACATAACCTAGTGGGTATTATCGCGCAAAAATCGCGTTGAACAGCGTAATGTAACGCTGCACCGCTCAACATGTTTTGAAAAATTACATAAAAAAATTAAATAATTATGTTCTGTTTATAATATAGAATTGTTATGTTTTTAATATTGAATGTCTGTTAATAATGTTGAGAATTCAAGAATAAACCTATTCTGTAGTACTTATTTTGAGAAATACAAGTGTGACCCACTGTAATGCACGCCGCTCCACGGAACAGACGCGTAGGACACACCGTGATACACGCCGCCCCACGGAGCAGGCAGTGAATTCGGGCGCCGTCGCACAGAGAAAACTCTCAATATCGGCCCCGGCGTCAACGTGTTAATACCGTTAATACCGTTCAGCGGATTTACACCTGGAATACCAGGTTTGATCCTCGGAATCACGGGAAAGGTGAAGCTATTGCCTTGACGTTCGTCTCTCACTGAATGTGGTAAAGTTCTCGAACGCCTTGACCCACAGTTTTGATATTTATACAAAAACATGTGGTGTCCGTCCTCTAAACTGTCTACCAATTCGTTCTCCGTCGGATTGACTCCCTAGAGTAGCATTCATACCGTAAATTAAGATGTCAGTTGCCAATAAACTTAGCGAACATACTGACGAATTACCTGATTTGACTCGCGGAATCACAGGAAAGATGAAGCAATAGACTTATTGTCAGAAAGATAACCTCTCTCTACAGCGGCTTAGGGTCACAGAATGTAAGTTATTCGGTAAAATGCATGACATTATAACATTTGACGATACAGCGGGATAGGCCATCAGAGGGGTGGCATTTGTTAAGAAGTATGGCTTTATACCAATAGGTAACCATTCCAGATGCAGGCTCTAATTTGAATACAAACCGTTAACTAATGTGTCTACCGCCAATACTGTCCTCCGTACTTAGTCCCGGAATGCCTGGTTTGACTCTCTGAATCACTGTATATCTGAAGCCTGTGACTTAGACGTTCGACTCTCAATGACCGTAGTAACGATATCGAACGGATTGACCCTCGATCTACCAATTCATACATGAAATTACGACGCCCGTCACAGAAATGAAGACTAACTTCTTTCTCCGAACACGATGTTGTACTGCCGATACAGTGGGATAGGTTCATGGACTGTAAGGTCTTCACTAAAACTTCTGACATTAAACCAGTTGGTAACGTTCTTGAAAGCATAGACTGTGTACTTTAATATTCAAACCGTGAATTAAGTTGTCCACTGCCGATAGTGTACAGCGAATTGACTCCCGGAATACCTGGTTCGACTATAGGAAATGCAGGACAGGTGAAGCTATTGACATAGCCGTAAGTCTCACAACGAAGATGGTAACGTTTTCGTAGTGTTTGACCCTCAATTTTCCTATTCATAAAGAAATTAATTTCCCCCTCACTAAAATGTTCTGCTACTTTGATACTCTGACAACGAAGTTATACTCTCCATGGTACGGCTGAGGTTCGCGGAAGGTTCGGCCTTCGGTAGAACGTTTAGCCTTACAGAAATTAGTAACGTTCTCACACGGTCTGGCGCTACATTTTAATGTTGACTCCGCAAATTAAGGTATCCATTGTCAGTACGGTTCAGTGCATTTACTCCCGGAAAACCTGGTTTGACTCTTGGAATCTCTGGATAGGTGCAGTTATTCACTTAGCCTTTCGCCACTCTCAGTAGGTGGTAAAGTTCCTGGACGGTTACAAGCTCGTTCTTCTAATTTGCACATCAAGTTAAGTATCAGCCACTCAAATGAATACTAACTTCTTTCTCTGAACACGAAATTATATTCTCGATGAAGCGGGTGAGGATCGCAGAAGGAACGTCCTACTGTAGAACGTTTGTCTTTTTAGCAATTGGTAACACCCTCATACGGATTGACACTCTACTTTAACATTAAAACTTGGAATTAAGGGGTCTGTTCCCACAACACAGTTCCGCCGACATACTCCTGGAATACCTGATTTGACTCTCGGAGTCACAGGATATGTGAAGCTATTGACTTAGCAGTTCGCCTCGCACAGACGGTGGCAACTTTCTCGAAATGTTTGACCATACATCTTCTATATCAACAATGAAGTTATGAAGCCCGTCAGTAAATGTATAACTTTTCGTGACACTGAACACGGTGCTATACTCCCGATACAGCGGGATATTTTTTCGGATGGTGAGGCATTCAGTAAGGAGATTGACCCTACGCATATAGATATCGTTCGAAAACGGCTTGATGCACAGCTTTAGTATTCAAACTGCGAATTGAGGTGTCTATCGCCAATACTCTTGAGCAGGCTTACAGTATGTTTTCACGGTCTGACACTCGGAATAACAGGATCGAGTATGCTATTGCCTTAGCCGTTCGTCTCTCGCAGAAGCATGTACCGTTCTCGATCGGTTTGACACTCGGTCTAATAATTCATGCATGAAGATATGGTGATCGCCAGTAAATGTATACTAGTTCATGCCTCTGAACACGGTGTCATACTCACGACACAGCAGGTCAGTTTTTCGCATGGTAATGCATTGTGTTAGAATTTCTCCCTAAACGAATATGTCATTTTCTGCAACGCCTTGACGGCCTGCTTCAATATTCATACGGTGAATTGAGGTGTCTATTGCTAATACTGTATAGCGCATTTACTTCCGGATTATCTGGTCTAACTTTCGGAATCACAGGATATGTGAAGCTATTGACATAGCCGGTCGTCTCACACAGAAGGTGGTAACATTATAGAACGATTTGACCGTCGACCTCCTTATTCATAACGAAATTATCGTGCTCGTCAGTAAAATGCTTACTAATGTGTTTCCCTAAACACGTAGCTATACGCTCGATACGGCGGCATAGTATCTCGGACGGTAAGGCATTCGTCGAATCGTTTGACTTTACAGCAATTAGTAACGTTCAAACACGGTGTGACACTTTACTTTAATATTGATTCCGCGAATTTAGGTATGTATTGTCAATACTCTTCAATACATTTACCCTCGGCTTATCTGGTCAGAAGCTCGGAATCATAGGATAGGTGGAGATATTTACTTATCCGTTCGATTCTCAAGTAGGGTGGTAACATTCTTGCACAGCTTGGCGCGCTATTTTCTAATTGATACATGAAGTTGTGGTCCCATTCACTGAAATGAATACTAATTTCGTTCTTCACACTCTCGGAGCGGCAGGCTAGCTCTTCCGAAGGTGTCTATCGGTAATGTGTTTGACTCTGTACCAATAGGTAAGGTTCTACAATGGGTTGACGGTCCGCTTTAATATTCGCACTGTGCATTAATGTGTATATTGCCATTACTCTTCAGCGTATTTACGCCCGGAATACCTAGTTCGACGCTCTGAATCGCAGGACGTGTGTAGCTATTGATATAGCCGTTCGGCTTTTAACGAAGTTGGTCAGGTTCCCGATCAGTTTGACACACGACATTCTAATTCATGCAGGAAATGGAGGAGCCAATCGCTATAATTGGTAGTACATGGCTTCTCTGAACAAGAAGTTATACTCTCTATCTGGCGTGTTATCTTCTCGGAAGATAGGCGATCGGCAATAAGTTTGACTACATACCAATAAGTAACGATCTACAACCGCATGACACTGTGCTATGAAACCCATACCGTGAATTAGGTTGTCTGTTAACAATTCTGGCCTGCATATTTACTCCTGGAATACCTGATTGCCCTCTCGGAATCAGAGGAGACGTGCTGCAATTGACTTAAACGTGCGACCTTCAAAGAAGGTGATAACGATCTCGATCGGTTTGTCACTCGATCTTTTACTTCATACATGAAATTAAGGTTCCAGTCACCAAAATGTATATTAATTTGGTTCTCTGATCACGTAGGTATACTCTCGATACAGCGGGATACGTTCTATTAAGGTGAGGCCTTCGGTAATCAGTGTGACTCTATAACAGAAGGTAACGATCTACAACGGTTTGACTTTAGATCTTCACATTCATATATGAAGTTAAGGTGCCCGTCACTAACATGTATTGTAATTTGTTCCACTGAACACGATATAATGCGTTATGCTCGCCGAAGGTAAGGGATTCAGTAATCCGTTTGATTCTATTCCAATTGGTTACGTTCTCAAACGGATTGATTCTATACCTTAATATTTATACTGTGAAAAAGGGTGTCTAATACCAATTCTATTCAGCGGATTTGCTCCCGGAGTACATGGCCTGACTCTTGGAATGATGGAATAGGAGAAGCTGACATAGCTATTCGCATCTGAAAGAAGATAGTAACGTTTTCGAAGCGTTTGATACCCGATCTTCTAATTCATATATCAAAATAAAGTATGCCTCTGCTACTACATCTACTAACTTGTTTCCGTGAGTACTGATCAGGACACTCGATACAGCGAGTTAGGGTCTTGGAAGGCATGGTATGCGATAAAAAGTTTTACTATATACCATTTGGTAATGCTCTAGAACGGTTTGACTCGCTACATTAATATTCATACCATGACTTTAAGTGCCTATTGCAAATGATGTTCAGCGGAGATTCTCCTGGAATTGCAGGCTTGACAGTCGGAATTACGATTATAGGTGAATCTGTTGACTTAACCGTTCGTCTCCCACAGAAAGTGGTAACGTTCTTCAACAGGTTGACACTCGATCTTAAATTACATAAATGAAATTATGGTGCTCGTCATAGAAAGGATGACTAATTTCTTTCCCTGAAAATAAGTTATTCTCTCGAGACGGCAGGTCAGCTACTCCGAAGGTAAGGCTTTCTGAAATACGATTGACTTTATTACAATTGGTAACGTTCTCATACGGTTTTACGCTCTGCGTTAACATTGAAACAGTGAATTAAGGTGTCAGTTGCCAACAAACTTAGCGGACTTACTGACGGCTTACCTGATTTGACACTCGGAAACATAGGATAGGTGAAGCTATAAACTCAGCCGTCCGATACTCAAAGAGGGTGGTAACGGTCTCGAACTGTTCAGACCGTCCATCTCCATATCCGTAATGAAACTAAGGACCCCGTCACTAACATATTTACTAATTTGATGTCCTGAACACGACGTTGCTCTCTCGATAAAGCGTATGAAGTTCGCGTAAGGTATGCCCTTCTGTAAATCGGTTGACTTTGTAACAATTGGTGACGTTCACAAACGGTTTCACGCTAAATTTTAATAATCGATCCGTGAATTAATATGTCTATTGCCAAGACAGTTCAACGGATTTACTCACGGTGTAGCTGGTTTGACTTACGGAATCAAAGGATAGCGAAGATATTGACATCTCCGTTCCACTCTCGAAGAAGGTGGTCACGTTCCCGAACTGTTTGACACTAGACCTTCAAATTCATAGCAGAAATTATGGTGCCGGCACTAACATAGATACTAATTGGCTCGTCTGAACACGAAGTTATACTCATCATACGGCGGGATAGCTTCTCAGAAGGTGTGGCCTTGTGTAAAATATTTGACTCAATACCAATTCGTAAGGCCCTGCAACGGTTTGACTCTGGAGTGTAATATTTGTGCCGTGATATATGGTGTATGAAGCCAATACTGTACAGCGGATATGCACCTGGAGTTCCAGGTTCGACTAGCGGAAGCACAGTGTAGATGAAGCTATTGACTCAGCTGTGCGACACACAAACGTGGTGGCAACGTCATCAAGCGGCATAACGCTCGATCTTCCATTTCATACTCAAAACTGAGGTGCCCGTCACTAACACGTATACAAGTTTGTTTCTCTGCACACGGCGTTATTCTGTCGGTACAGCGAGGTAGGCTTTGGAGGGTAAGGTCTTCAGTAAAACTTTTGACTTTATACAATTTTGCAGCTTTCTCAAACGGATTGACGCTCTACATAAATAGTCATATCATGATTTGCGGTGTTTACGGCCGATACTCTTCAGCGGATTGACTCCCGGAATAGCTCTCTTGACTCTCGGATTCACAGAATAATTGATGCTGTTCACGTAACTGTGCGACGCACAAGGAAGGTGGTAACGTTCGCAAACGGTTTGTCCCTCGATCGTCTAATTCATACTTGAGATTATTGTGTTCGTCTCGAAAATGCATACCAATTCGTTTCTCTGAACACGATGTTATACCCTCGGCATATCAAGCGGTATCGTTTTCCCGAAGGTAAGGTATCCGATGAAAAGTTTGATATTCTACAAATTGGTAATGTCCTCCAACGGTTTCTCCCTATAATTTAATATTTGTTCGGACGAACAGGGTGTCTATTGCTAACAATGTATAGAGAATTTACTGCTGGAATACTTTGTCTGGCTTTCTGAATTACGGGATGTATGAAGCTATTGACATAGCCGTTTGAATCTCAAAGAACGTGGTAACTGTCTTGAAGGTTTTGACCCTCGATCTTCTAATTCATATATGAAATTAAGGCGCCCGTCTCTGAAATGATTACAAATTTCTTTCTCTGAACACGAAGTTACACTCTCCATGACGCGGGTGAGGTTCTCGCAAGGTAAGATCTTCGGTAGAACGTCTGACTTTAATCCAATTTGTAACGATCAACAACGGTTCGACATTACGCTTTAATACTCAAACCTTGAATTAAGCTGCCTATTGCCAATACTGCTCAGCTGATTGACTCCAGGAGTACCTGATATGACTCTCGGAAATATAGGACATGTGAAGCTATTGACATAGCTGTTCGAACATCTAAGAGGGTGGTTATGTTCTCAAACGGTTTGACCATCGATATTGTAATTCATACATGAAACGAAGGTGCCGTCACTAAAATTTATACAAGTGTGTTTCTCTACCCACGAAGTTACACCTTCGATACGGTGTGACAGATTCTCGGGCTGTAAGGCTTTCGGTAAAACGCTTGACTTTGTTGGAACTGGTAACGATCTCAAAGGAGATGACGCTTCATTTCAAAATGCAAGCCATGGACTTCTGTATCTGTTGCCAATACTGATCAGCGGATTTACTCTAGGAATACCTGATTGGGCTCTCGGAATCACAGGATATGTGGAGCTATGAACTTAGGAGCGCGACTCGCAGAAAAGTTGGTATCGTTCTCAGACGGTATGTCCTTTAACCTCCCTATACTAGCATGATATGAAGCTACGCGCCAGAAAAATGTTTACATATTTGTTCCTTTGAACACGATGTTATACCCTCGATACAGTGTGTTAGGCTTTCGGAGTGTAGGGTCTTCAGTATAACGTTTCACTTTAAACCAATAGGTAACGTTACTAAACAGTTTCACGCTCTACTTTAATATTCAGACCGTGAACTAAGGTTTCCATAGCTAATAATTATCAGCGGAATTACTCCCGTCACACATGGTTTGACTATCGGAATAACAGGATACGTGAAACTACTGACGCAGCTGTTCGACTATCAGAAAATGTGGGATCGCTCTTGCTACGGCTTGACTCTCGGTTATTCTATCCGTACATCAATATAGGGTGGGTAATCTCTTTGAATTGTCCACCAATTAGTTTCCGTGATCACTAGGCATGGCACTCGCTACAACTGGTTTATGTTCTTGGAAGGCAACGTATTCGGTAAAAAGGTTGACTTTATACCATTTGGTAATATTCTCTAATGTCGTGACGCTCTATTTTAACCATCAAACTGTAAATTAAGGTGTATATTGCCAACACCGTTCCGCGAATTTACTGTCGGAATACCTAGCTGATACTCCGTCAAACCGTTCGAGAACGTTTCTTCCTTCTTTCAGGATCGAACGGCTACGTGAATGGCTTTATCTGCCTAAAGATTCCGAGAGTCAAACTAGGTACTACGGGAGTAAGTAGGCCGATCAGGATTGGGAATTGACACCTGAAATCACGGTTTGAATATTAGAATAGAGCGTCACACCGATTGATAGCGCTACCAATTGCCATAAAGTCAAACGTTTTAGCGAAATCGCTACCTTCCGAGAACATCTGCCACGTCATCGAGAATATAACTTGGTCGTCAGAGAAAGAAGTTAGTATTCATTTCAGGGACGGGCGCTTTATCTTCGTGCATGAATTAGAGGGTGGAAGCGTCAAACCACTCGAGGACGTTACCAATTGGTATAGCTTCATGCACCTTACCAGACGCCTTACATTCCGGAACATAACCTACCTTATAGTGGGGGTATCTTCGTGTTCAGAGAAACATAATAGTATACATTTTAATGGCGGGCCCCATATTAACATATATGAGTCGAAAAATCATGAGAAAGAACGTTCAAGAAGGATACTTCTTTATGATCGAATAGCTAAGTTAACGGCTTCACTTATCCTGCTATTCCAAGAGTCAAGCCATGTAGTCCGCGTTTAAAACCGGTGAACAATACAGGCATTAGACACGCAATTTAATGGTATAAATATTAAAGATCAGAGTCAATCCTTTTAGAACGTTCCCATATGCTGTATAGTCCAACCTTTTACCGAAGGCCTTACCATCCGAGAAGCTAACCCGCAGTTTCGAGATTATATCTTCGTGTTTAGAGATGCAAACTAGTATACATTTTAGTGACTGTTACAATAATTTCATGTACAAATTGGAAAATCGAAGGACAAACAGTTCTAGAACGAACCCACCCTGTTTGAGTGTCGAGCGGATAGGTCAATAGCATCACCTACCCTGTGATTCTGTGCGTCAGACGAGTTATTCCTGGAGTAAATTCGCTGAAGAGTATTGGAAATAGTCACCATAATTCCCGGTTTGAATGTTAAAGTCAAGCGTCAAAAAGTCTAAGAACGATACCAATTAGTATAAAGTCAAACGTTTTACTGAAGTCCATAACCTCGCAAAGCCTAACCCGCTGTATCGAGAGTATTACGTAGTGATCAAAGAATCCAATTAGTATAGATTTTAGTGACTGGCACCTTAATTTGTTGTATGAATTAGTATATCGTTGATGAAACGAAACGAGAATGATACCACCATCTTTGTGTTCAAACTTCTAGGTCAGTCGCTTCAGCTATGCTGTGATTCCGATGGTAAAACCAGTTATTCCAGGCGTAAATCCTCCGAACAGTGTTGGGAACGGACACATTAATCCTCGGATTTATTGCTATCGTATAGCGGATATCCGTTTGAGAAAGTTACCAATTGCTATAAAGACTAACGCTTTTGCGAAGACACCCACCGAAAAATTAAGCCGCTGTATCCAGAGTATAACTTCGTGTTGAGAGAAGGAAATCAGTATTCATTTCAGTGTCAGCACGTTAACATCAAGTGAATTGTGAGATCGATGCTCAAACCGTTCGAGAACGATATCTCCCTCTTTAAGAATCGAACAGATAAGTCTATAGATCCACCTACCCTGTGATTCCGCTAGTCTAACCAGGTAATCCGATAGAAAATACGCTGAAGATTATTGGCAACTGACACCATAATTCAAGGTATGAATATTAATGTAAATGGTCAATCCGTTGAGGAACATTACCGATTGGTATAGAGTCACTCCTTTTACCGAATTCATAACCATCCTAGAACCTAACGCGATGTAGCGAGTGCATGCCCAGTGCTCACGAAGACAAATAGGTAGATATTCTAGATGAAGCACACCTTTTTTTCAAATATGAATTAGCAGATCGAGTGTCAAGTGGTCCGAGATCGATAACACCTTCTTTGAGAGTCGAACGCCTAAGTCCATTCTTCACATATAGTCTCGATTCCAAGTGTCAGGCCTGGTATTCAAGGAGTAAGTTCTCCGAGTACTATTGTTAAAGGGTACTTTAATTCGCAGTTTGTATATCAGAGCAGAGCGTCAAACCGTTTGAGAACGTTACCAATTGGTATAGCGACATACACCTTACAGGACGCCTTACATTCCGAGAAAATTACCAGCCTTATCGTGGGGGTATCATTGAGTTCAGAGAAACATAATAGAATACATTTTAATGACGGGCCCCTTATTAACATATATGAGTCGAAAAATCATGAGGAAAACCGTCCAAGAACGTTACCACCCTCTTATGATCGAACAGCTAAGATAACGGCTTCACTTATCCTGCTATTCCAAGAGTCAAGCCATGTAGTCCGCGTCTATACCCGGTGAACAATACTGGCATTAGACACGCAATTTAATGGTATAAATATTAAAGATCAGAGTCAATCCTTTTAGAGCGTTCCCATATGCTGTATAGTCCAACCTTTTACCGAAGGCCTTACTATCCGAGAAGCCACCCCCATGTTTCGATAATGTATCTTCGTGTTTAGAGAAGCAAACTGGTATTCTTTTTAGTGACTGTTACATTAATTTCATGTAGAAATTAGAAGATTGAGGGACAAACAGTTCAAGAACGAATCCACCCTGTTTGAGGGTCAAGCGAATAGGTCGATAGCTCCACCTATCCTGTGATACCGAGGGTCAAACCAGGTAATCTGAGAGTAACTTCGTTGAAAAGGATTGGCAATAGGTACTTTAATTCGCGGAGAGGATATTAAATCACAGCTTCACACCATGTGAGGCCGTTATCAATTGCCATAAAGTCAAACGTATCACTCAATGCCTTACCGTCCGAGAAGCTAACCGACCGAATCGGGAGTATAGCTACCTGTTTGGGGAAACACATTAGTGTACAATTTAATGACAACACCTTAAATTCATGCATGAATTACGAGATCGAGGTTCTATCCGTTCGACGATGTTATACCTTCCTTGTGATTCGAACGGCTAAGCCTATTGCATCACTAGTCCATTGATTCGGAGAGCTAATCCAGGTATGGATTCGGATGTAAAACCGCTCAAAAGTATTGGCATAGACACCATAAACTATTGTTTCAATATTAAATAGTGCGTCACACCGTTAGAGAACGCTACCAATTGCTATAAAGTCAAACATTTTACCTATGGCCTTACCATCAGAGTATGTATACTGCCGGTTCGAGGGTATATCTTCATGATCAGAGGATCAAATTGGTCTTCCTCTCAGTGACTGGCACCCTAATTTCATGTACGAATAAGAAGGTCGAGGGACAAACCGTTCGAGAACGTTGCCACCTTCTTTGGGAGTCGCATGGCTGTCTATTGCTTCACCTGTCCTGTGATACCAGAGTCAAATCAGATAATCCGCGAGTAAGTCCTGTGCGAAGTTTGTTGACAACTGACAACATAATTCAACGTATGAATATTAATACAGAGAGTTAAACCGATGGAGAACATTATCAATGCGCATAAAGTCATACATTTTACCGAATACCGTACCATCCGAGATCCTAACATGCTGTAGCGTGTGTCCTGCTTCATGTGCACGGAAACAAATTAGTAGATATTTTGACTGGCATGCAACACATGTTTGTTGTAAGTATCAATAGCGAGGGCCAAGGCGTTCGAGAACGATACCACCTTTTATGCGTGTCGAACGGCTCCTTCAATAGCTGCACCTACGCTGTGATTCCTCATGTCAAGGCAGGTAAACTGGAAGTAAATCCGCTAAAGGGTGTTGTCAGTAGACACCTTAATTCGCGGTATGATTATTATAGAATACCGTGAAGCCGTTGTGGACAGTTACCTATTGATGTAGATTCAAACTTCTTAGAGAAAGGGTTACCTTCCGAGAACCTAACCCGCCGTATCGAGGGTATAAGTTCGTGATCAGAGAAACACACTAGTATACACTTTAGTGACCGCCATATTAATTTTATGTATATATTAGAAGGTCGAGGGCAATGAGTTCGAGATCATTACCCGCTTATTTGGGATTCGAACGGCAAAGTCAGTAGCATCACCTACCCTGTGATTCTGAGCGTCAGACCAGGTATTCCTGGTGTAAATCCGCTGAAAAGTATTGGCAATAGTCACCATAATTCCCGGTTTGAATGTTAAAGTCGGGCATCAAAAAGTCTATGAACGATACCAATTAGTATAATGTCAAATGTTTTAATGAAGTCCATAACCTAACAAAGCCTCACCCGCTGTATCGAGAGTATTACGTAGTGCTCATAGAATTAAATTAGTATACATTTTAGTGACAGGCACCATAATTTCATGTAGTGATTAGGAAGGTCGAGTGTCAAACCGATCGAGAACATTACCGACATACTTTGTAGCAGAACGGCTGCGTCAGTAGCATCACCTACCATGTGATACCGAGAGTCAAATCAGGTAATCCGGGAGTAAATTTGCTGATCAGTTCTTGCATTAGACACGATAATTCGCGGAATAAATATTGAAGGACAGATTCAAGCCGTTGTAGAACT
This sequence comes from Lasioglossum baleicum, assembly GCF_051020765.1. NCBI lineage: Eukaryota > Metazoa > Arthropoda > Insecta > Hymenoptera > Halictidae > Lasioglossum > Lasioglossum baleicum. Next base: position 225,053 of record NW_027469296.1, on the reverse strand, counting down.
TTACGTACTCACATAGAGTCTAACTTTTTACTGAAGGCCTTACATTCCGAGAAGCTAACTGTCTGCACCCAGAGTATAAATTCGTGATCGCGAAAGGGAATTAGTATACAAATTTGTGACGATCACATTAATTTCATGTATAAAACAGAAGATTGAATGTGACAACGTTACCACCATCTTTGAAGGTCGAACGGCTGTCACTAACATCACAAATCCTATGATGCCGTGAGTCAAACCTGGTATTCCGGGAATATATGCGCTGTACCGCACTGGCAATAAACACCTTAATTCACGGCATGAACAATTACGTTCGGATTCACACCATTGCAGAACGTAAAATGTTGGCTTGGAGTCCAAATATTTACCGTATGCCTTACATTCCGAGAACCAATCCCGCTACATCGAGAGTGTATCGTCGTGATCAGAGAAACAAATTAGTACTCACATTAGTGTCTTGCACCGGAATATTACTTCTGAAATAGATGATCGATGGTAAATCCCTTTGAGAACGTTACCACCTTCTTTGTCCGACGACCGGCTAAGTGAATTGCTTCACCTATCCAGTGATTCAGAGAACCAAACCAGGTATTCCTGCAATACATCCGCTGTACAGTATGGACAATACACACGTTAATTCACGGTATGAATTTAAAGAAGACAGTCAACCCGTAGGAGAACATTACCAATTGGTATAAAGTCGTTACTTATTCCAAATACCTTTACTTCCGAGAGCCGAACCAGCTGCAGCGATTGTCTTCCGTAGTTTTCACAGTTACAAATGAGTAGACATTTTAGCAGGCGGACACCTTATTGTCATGTATGAATAGAAAAATTGACACTCAAACCGTTCGAGAACGGTTGCACCTTCTTAGACAGCCGAATGGCTCAATCAATATCTTCACCGGCCCTGTGATTGCAAGGGTCAGACCTGGTATTCTGGGAGTCAATGCACAGCCCATTATAGCCGACGGACACATTAGTTCACGGAATGAATATTAAAGTAGGACGTCAAACCTATGTAGAACGTTACCTATTGATATAGTGTCAAACCTTTACCGAAGGCCTCAACATCCTAAATCCTAACACGTTGTAGAGAGTGTCATGCTTATTGACCTCGGAAACAAATTGATAGTCAGTTTAGTAAACGGAGTCCTTATTCTTATGTATGACTATGTATATCGAGAGTCAATCCGCTGTAGAATGTTATCACCACCTTTTTCAGTCGAACGGTTGGGTCAGTAGTATCACGTATCCTGTGATTCCGCGAGTCAAGCGAAGTGTAACGGGAGTGAATCAGCTGAACAGTTATACAATAGACACCTTAATTCACGGTTTGAATGGTATAGGACAGAGAATAAACCTTGAAGAACGTTACCTATTCATATAATGACAAAAGTCCTATCGCAGGCATTACCTTTCGATAACCTAACACTGTGTATTGAGAGTATAACTTCGTGTTCAGAGATACAAAATTAGTATTCATTGTAATGACGGACATCTTAATTTTATGAATACATGAGAAGATCGATAGGCAATCCGTTCCAGAAAGTTAGCACCTCCTTTGTGAAATCGCATATCTAACACAATAGCTTCACCTATCCTATGGTTGCGGGAGTCTAACGCGGTATATCAGAAGCCTTTCCGCTGAGCAGTAATGGCAGTAGACATCTTAATTCACAATCTGACTATTAAAGTGAAACGTGAATCCACTTGTGAATGACAGCAGTTGGTATAAAGCCGAACACTTCACCGAAGGAGCTACCTTCCGCGAACTTCACCGGCTTCACCGAGAGTATGACTGGGTGTTCATCGAATGAAATTAGTTTTCATTTCAGTGACGGGCTACTTAAATTCATTTATGAATTAGTACATCGAATGTGACACCTTTCGAGAACGTTACCCCCTTCTGTGATATTCGAGCAGCTAAGTCAGTGGCTTCAGATATCGTGTGTCTCCGACAGTCATACCAGGTATTCCTGGAATAAGTCCGCGGAACAGCATTGGCAAAAGATAACTTAATTTATGGTTTAAATATTAAAGTTTGCCGTCAAACTGTTTGAGAACGCTACCAATTCATATAAATTCATTCCGTTTATCTTGGGGGAATATAACCCGCTGCGTCGGGAGTATAACTTCGTGTTCAGAGTAGAAATTAATATTCGTTTCAGTGACGGACACCTTAATTTCGTGTATGATTAAAAGATCGAGGGTCAATCCGTTCGAGAACGTTACCACATTCTGTGAGAGACGAAAGCATAGGTCAATAGCTTCACCTACCTTGTCATTCCGAAAATCAAACCAGATGTTCTGGGAGTAAATGGGATGTACAGTATTGGCAGCGCACCCCCAAAATTCTAGGTTTGGACATTAGAATATAGCATCACACCGTTTGTGAATGATACTAATTAGTATAAAGTCAAACGTTTTATCGAAGTCCGTACCTTCCGCGTACCGCAGAGGCTTCATCGAGAGTATTACTTCGTGTTCAGAGATGGAAGTTGGCATTCATTTCAGTGTCGGGCAACTCAATTTCATGTATGATTTACAAGATCGAGGGTCAAACCGTTCGAGAACGTTCCCATCCAATTTGAGCATCGATCGGCGACACCAATAGCTTCATACATCCTACTGTGTCTCCGAGAGTCAAACCAGGTATTCGAGGAGTAAATCATCTGATAGTTCGGGCAATAGACACCTTAATGCAGTGTCTGAATATTAAAGTACAGAATCCAGCCGCTGGAGAAAGATACAAGTTTATATAACGTCATACTCCTCAGCAAATACCATGCTTTCCAGGTACATAACCCGCTGTATCGTGGGTATAACTTCTGTATCAGCGGAACAAATTGGTAGACGTTTTAGCAGACGGAAACCATAGTCACATATATGAATTAGAAGATCGAGCATCAAACTGTTCGAGATCGTTACCACCTTCTATGAGAGCCGAACAGCTGTGTCAATAGCTGCACCTGTCCTGTGATTTCGAGGGTCAAGGCACGTATTCCAGGATTAAATCATCTGATCAGCGTTGGCAATAAATGTGCTTAATCAAACGGTATGGATATTAATGTAGACAGTCAAACCGTCGATGAGCATTTCCAATTTGTATATGATCAAACTTCATATGCAAGGCCATACTGTCCGAGAACCTCTACCCGCTGTATCGAGAATCTTACTTCGTGTTTCGAGAAGAAAATTAGTTTTCATTTCACAACAGGCAACATAATTTCATGCAAGAATATGAAGAGCGATTGTCAAACCGTGCGAGAACGTTACCAACATATTTGAGCGTCGAACAGATAAATCAGAAGCATCACGCATTCTGATATACCGATAGTGAAGCCAGGAATTCCGGGTGTCTGTCTGCTGTACAGAATTGGTAATTGACACCTTAGTTCAGGATTCGAATATTAAAGTAGTGCGTAAGACCGATGTAGAACTTTACCTATTCGTATAGAATCAAACTTTATACCGAAGGCCATACCTCCCGAGTAGTTCAACCCGCTGTAGGCAGAACCTTACATATTGTTCATGGAAGCAAATTAGTAGCCATTATAGCAGAAGAACACCTTATCGTCATGTATGAACAGAATTATCGAGAGTCAAACCGACCGTGAACGATCCCATCTTCTTTGGGAGCCGATCGCCCAAGTCAATACCTTCACATAGCTTGCTATTCCGATAGGCAAACCAGGTATACCGGGCGTCAATACGCTGAACAATATTGGTAATGGACACCATAACTCGCGGCTTGAATATGAGTAAGGAGCGTGAAACCGTTTGAGAACGTTACAAGATGGTATAACGGTAGACGTGTTACCGAAGACCTTACCAATCGGAGTACCTAATCCGCGGTATCGAGAGTATTACTTCGTAATCAGAGATCCAAATTTGTATGCATTTTAGTAACGGGCATCCTAACTTCAAGTATGGGTTAGAAGATCGAGAGTCAAACCCTTTGCGAACATTATCCACTTCTTTGTGGATCGAACGGCAAAGTCAATAGCTTCACGTATTTTATGATTCTGAGAGTCACACCACGTATTCCATTAGTAAATCGGCAGTAGAATGTTGGCTATAGAGACCCTGTTCCATGGTATAAATATTAAGCTAGAGAGAGAAGCCGTTGTACGACATTTTCCATTTGCATAGTCACAAAACTTTTACCGAAGACCCTACCCTCCGAAAAACTAACCCGCAGTATCCAGAGTATAACTTTGTGTCCAGAGGATCATATTAGTAAACATTTTAGTGACTGGGATCGAAACTTCATGTATAAATTAGAAGATCGATGGTCAAACTTTTAGAGAGCGATACCACATTCTTTGAGCTTCGAACGGCTAGGTCAATAGCTTCACCACTCCAGTGATTCGGAGAGTCAAACCAGATATCCCGGGAGTTACTCCGCAGTACAGTATTGGCAATAGACCACTTAATTTATGGTATAAATAGAACGGTACCTACTGCTATATATCCATACATTGTATCGGATACCTTGCCTCCGAGAATATACCCCACTGCCGAATGTGACTTGCTTAGTGTTCAAGGAAACAGATTAGTGGTCTCTTTAGAAGACGGAAACTTTAATGTCATGTATCTATTGAAAGATGTAAGTTCAAATCGTCCGTGAACATGTCCACCTCTTTTGAAAGTCAAACGGCTAGCTGAATAGTTTCACTTATCGCGTGATTCGGAAAGTCAAACCAGGTATTGCTGGAGTAAATGCGATGGACAGTACTTCCAATGGACGCCTTAATTCACGGCTTGAATAAAACAGTAGACGGCCAATCCGTTCGAGAAGGTTAGCACTTTCTGTTAGAGACTATCGGCTAAGTCAGTAACTTCTCCTACTCCGTGATTCCGAGTGGCAAACCAGGTATTCCGGGAGTAAATCTGTGTACAGTATTGGCAATTGACACCTATATTCTTGGCATGGGTATTAAAGTAGGGAGTGAATTCGTCGGAGAATGATACGTATTTGTTTAGAGTCGAATTTTTAACGAAGGCGTTATCTTTCGGGAAGATAACCCGCTGTATCTAGAGTATAATTTCGAGTTCAGGGACGCAAATTCATGTAAACCTGAGTGAGGAGCACATTCGTTTCATGCACGATTTAGAAGATCGAGTGTCAAACCGCATGAGATCGTTGCCATCTTATGTGCGGGACGAACGGCTATATCAATAGCCTCACGTACCTTGTGGATCCCAGGTTTAAACCAGATATTCCGGGAATAAATGCGCTGTTCAGTCTTGGCCAGAGACACCACAATTCACGGTTTGAATATTCATGCTGGCCGTCAAGCCCTTGTAGAACATTAGCTATACGTGTGCGGTCAAAATCCATTCACAATGGCCCACCCTGCGAAAAACTAACCCACTGTATCGGGAGTATAACACCGTGTTCAGAGGCACGGACTAGTATACATTTACTGACGAGCACCATAATTTCGTGCCCGAATTGGAAGTTCGAGGGTCATACCATTCGAAAACGTTGCCATCTTCTGTGAGAGACGATCTGCTAAGTCAGAAGCTTCATCTATGCAGTTATTCGGAGGGTCAAACCTGGTATTGCTGGAGTAAATTCTCCGATCACTATAGGCAATAGTCACATTATTTCACGGTTTGAATAGAAATGAAAAGCGTCAAACATTTGAGAGCATTGCCAATTGGTATAAAGTCAAACACCATGCCGATGGCATTACCTTTGGAGTAGCAAACTCGCCGTGTCGAATGTATAACTACGTGATCACAGAATGAAATTTGTATTCATTTCACTCACGAGCACCGTAACTCCATGTGCGAATTAGGAGATCGACGCTCAAACCACACGACAAAGTTGCCACCTTCTGAGAGACGAACGGATAAGTCAATAGCTTCACCCATCCTCCGATTCCGAGAGTGACACCAGCTGTCCTGGGAGTATATCCGCTGAAAGGTATTGGCAATAGGCACCGTAATTCCGGGTATGAATATCAAAGTACTGTGTCAAACCGTTGAAGAACGTTACGATTCGGTATAGAGTCAAACCTTTTATCGATGGTCGTACCTTCCGAGAAACTAACACGCACTATCGAGAGTATTCTTTCACATATGTATTAGAAAATCGAGATTGAAGCCGTTGAAGAACATTACCAACTTCTTTGATATTCGACCGCCTCAGTCAATAGAATCACCTACCCTAGGATTCGGAGAATCGAACCAGGTATTCCGGGGGTATGTCGGCTGAAGGGTATTGACAATTGACACCTTAATTCCCGGTTCGAATGTTCAAGTAGAGCGTAAAGACGACTAAGAACGGCACAAATTAGTATAAAATCAAACAATTTTCTAAAATCCATGCCCTCCAAAAGAAACCCCGCTGCATCGTGACTATTATGTAGTGTTCAGAGATTCAAATTAGTTTACATTTTGGTGACAGGCAACTTCATTCGGTGTATGAATAGGAAGGCTGAAAGTTACGCCTTTCTAAAACGTTACCACCTTCATTGGGGTCCCAGAGCAAAGGCAATAGCATCTCATCCGCCCTGTGTTTCCGAGAGTCAAACAGGTACCCCGGGAGTGAATTTGCTGAACAGTATTGGCAGTAGGCACCGTAATTCACGATTTGAATATTAAAGTAGAGTGTCAAACCGTTTGAGTCCGTTACCAAAAGGAATAAGGTTGAACGTTTCACCGAAGGACATACCTTCCAAGAACCTATCCCGATGTAGCGCATGTGATGCTTAGTGCTCATGGACAGATATTAGTAGACATTTTAGCAGACGGAAACCTTACCTTTATGTATGAATAGAATAATCGAGAGTCAAACATTACGAGAACGATTCCTCCTTCCTTACGTGAGGTATGGCTGTGTCAATAGCTTCACCTATCCTGTCGGTAGACAAACCAGATATTGTGGGTGTCAATCCGATGAACAGTTTTGCAATAGGCTCCATATCTCGCGGTATGAAGTTTAAAGTATATAGATTATCCGTTGGAGAATGTTAGCAATTTCAATAAGGTCTCTCTTCTTACCAATTACCTTACCTTCCGGGAACCTAACCCGGATGCAGACTAATGTGAAAATCTGCAGTTCACGGATGCAGATTAATAGACGTTTTAGCGGACGGAAGCCCTACATTCACATGCGCATGGATAAATCGAGGGACAAACCGTTCGTCAACATTCCCACCTTCTCTGAGAACAGAATGGCGAAGTCAATAGCTTCACCATTCCTGTGATTCCGACAGTTAAGCCAGGTATTTTGGAAGTAAGTCCGCTGAAGATTTATGGAAATAGACGCCTTAAATCTAGGCTTGGAAATTACAGTAAAGCGTGAAACATTCTGAGAGCGTTACAAATTGGTATAATATAAAACGTTTTACCCAAGGCCTTACCTTCCGCGAACATTCATAGAGAGTATAAGACCATGTTCACAGCAAAAAATTAGTATTACTTTCTGCGGCAAGTACCTTATGTTCATGTATGAATTAAATGATCGACGTTCAAACCATTCGAGATCATTACCACCTTTGTTGCGACTCGAACGGCTAAGTCAATAATTTCTCCTATCCTGTGATTCCGAAAGTCATAGGAAGAATTCCGGAAGTAAAGCCGCCATACCGTATTGGCATCGTACACCCTATTTCATGGTATAATTATTAATGTCCAGAGTCAAAGCTTTGTAGGAGGTTACGTATTGATATAGATTCATACATCATAGAAAGGCCATAACTTCTGAGAAGCGCACCCGCTATATCAAGAATATATCTTCGTGCGCAGAGGACAAATTAGTATACATTTTAGTGCCGGCACCATAATTTCTGCTATGAATTTGAAGGTCTAGTGTCAAACAGTTCGGGAACGTGACCACCTTCTTCGAGAGTGGAACGGAGATGTCAATATCTTCGCTATCCTTTGATTCCGTAAGTCAAACCAGCTACACCGTGAGTAAATCCGTTGAACTGTCTTGGCAATAGACATATTAATTCACGGATCGATTATTAAAATTTAGCGTGAAACCGTTTGTGAACGTCACCAATTGTTACAAAGTCAACCGATTTACAGAAGGGCATACCTTACGCGAACTTCATACGCTTTATCGAGAGAGCAACGTCGTGTTCAGGACATCAAATTAGTAAATATGTTAGTGACGGGGTCCTTAGTTTCATTACGGATATGGAGATGGACGGTCTGAACAGTTCGAGACCGTTACCACCCTCTTTGAGTATCGGACGGCTGAGTTTATAGCTTCACCTATCCTATGTTTCCGAGTGTCAAATCAGGTAAGCCGTCAGTAAGTCCGCTAAGTTTGTTGGCAACTGACACCTTAATTCACTGTTTCAATGTTAACGCAGAGCGTAAAACCGTATGAGAACGTTACCAATTGTAATAAAGTCAATCGTATTTCAGAAAGCCTTACCTTCGGAGTAGCTGACCTGCCGTCTCGAGAGAATAACTTATTTTCAGGGAAAGAAATTAGTCATCCTTTCTATGACGAGCACCATAATTTCATTTATGTAATTTAAGATCGAGTGTCAACCTGTTGAAGAACGTTACCACTTTCTGTGGGAGACGAACGGTTAAGTCAACAGATTCACCTATAATCGTAATTCCGACTGTCAAGCCTGCAATTCCAGGAGAATCTCCGCTGAACATCATTTGCAATAGGCACTTAAAGTCATGGTATGAATATTAATGTAGCGAGTCAAACCGTTCTAGAGCATTACCAAATGGTATATAGTAAAACTTTTTATCGCATACCATGCCTTCCAAGACCCTAACTCGCTGTATCGAGTGTCCTGATCAGTACTCACGGAAACAAGTTAGTAGATGTAGTAGCAGAGGCATACTTTATTTTGATATATGAATTAGAAGATCGGGTATCAAACGCTTCGAAAACGTTACTATCTTCTTTCAGATGCGAATAGCTATGTCAGCTTCTCCTATTCCATCATTCCAAGAGTCAGGCCATGTACTCCGGGAGCAAATCCGCTGAATAGAATTGGTATTAGACACCCTTTTTCACAGTATAAATATTAAGGTATAGAATCAATCCGTTTGAGAACGTAACCAATTGGAATAGAATCAAACGGATTACTGAATCCCTTACCTTCGGCGAGCATAACGCATTATATCGTGTTCAGTGGAACAAATTACAATACATGTTAGTGACGGGCACCTTAACTTCATATATGAATGTGAAGATCTAAAGTCAAACCGTTGTAGATCGTTACCTTCTGTTATAGAGTCACACTGATTACCGAAGGCCTCACCTTAATAGAACGTATCCCGCTGTATCGAGAGTATACCTACGTGATCAGAGAACCAAATTAATATACATTTTGGTGACTGGAACCTTAATTTAATGTATGAAGTAAAAGATCGAGTGACAAACCGATCGAGATCGTTATCACCTTCTTTGAAGGTCGCACGTTTAAGTCAATTGCAGCACGTCTCCTCTGATTCCGAGAGGCCAGTCAGGTATTCCAGGAGTAAATATGCAGGCCAGAATTGTCAACAGACAACCTAATTCACGGTATGGGTTTCATAGCACAGTGTCATGCGGTTGTAGATCGTTACTTATTGGTATGTAGTAAAACTTATTGCCGATGGCCTTACCTTCCGAGAAGATAACACGCCAGATAGGGAGTATAACTTCTTGTTCAGAGAAGCCATGTACTCTACCCATTATAGCGATTGGCTCCTCCATTTCCTGCATGAATTAGAAGGTCGTGTGCCAAACTGATCGGGAACCTGACCAACTTCGTTAAAAGCCGAACGGCTATATCAATAGCTACACACGTCCTGCGATTCAGAGCGTCGAACTAGGTATTCCGGGCGTAAATACGCTGAAGAGTAATGGCAATATACACATTAATGCACAGTGCGAATATTAAAGCGGACCGTCAACCCGTTGCAGAACGTTACCTATTGGTATAGAGTCAAACACTTTACCGATAGACACCTTCGGAGGAGCTAGCCTGCCGCTCCGAGAGTGCAAAGAACGAAATTAGTATTTATTTCAGTGAATGGGACCACATCTTCATGTATCAATTAGAAAATAGCGCGCCAAGCTGTGCAAGAATGTTACCACCCTATTTGAGAATCGAACGGATAAGTAAATATCTCCACCTATCCTATGATTCCGAGCTTCTGACCAGATAAGCCGAGGGTAAATGTATTGAAGAGTATTGACAATACATACCTAAATTCGCGGAATCAATATTAAAGTAAAGTGTCACACCGTGTTTGAACGTTACTAATTGCTGTAAAGTCAAACGATTCGACGAATGCCTTACCGTCCGAGATACTATGCCGCCGTATCGAGCGTATAGCTACGTGTTTAGGGAAACACATTAGTAAGCATTTTACTGACGAGCACGATAATTTCGTTATGAATAAGGAGGTCGACGGTCAAATCGTTCTATAATGTTACCATCTTCTGTGTGAGACGACCGGCTATGTCAATAGCTTCACATATTCTGTGATTCCGAAAGTTAGACCAGATAATCCGGAAGTAAATGCGCTATACAGTATTAGCAATAGACACCTCAATTCACCGTATGAATATTGAAGCAGGCCGTCAAGGCGTTGCAGAAAATGACATATTCGTTTAGGGAGAAATTCTAACACAATGCATTACCATGCGAAAAACTGACCTGCTGTGTCGTGAGTATGACACCGTGTTCAGAGGCATGAACTAGTATACATTTACTGGCGATCACCATATCTTCATGCATGAATTATTAGACCGAGTGTCAAACCGATCGAGATCGGTACATGCTTCTGCGAGAGACGAACGGCTAAGGCAATAGCATACTCGATCCTGTTATTCCGAGTGTCAGACCGTAAAAACATACTGTAAGCCTGCTCAAGAGTATTGGCGATAGACACCTCAATTCGCAGTTTGAATACTAAAGCTGTGCATCAAGCCGTTTTCGAACGATATCTATATGTGTAGGGTCAATCTCCTTACTGAATGCCTCACCATCCGAAAAAGTATCCCGCTGTATCGGGAGTATAGCACCGTGTTCAGTGTCACGAAAAGTTATACATTTACTGACGGGCTCCATAACTTCATTGTTGGTATAGAAAATGTGTGGTCAAACATTTCGAGAAAGTTGCCACCGTCTGTGCGAGGCGAACGGTTAAGTCAGTAGCTTCACATATCCTGTGACTCCGAGAGTCAAATCAGGTATTCCAGGAGTATTTCGGCGGAACAGTGTTGTGGGAATAGACCCATTAATTCCAAGTTTTAATGTTAAATTAGAGTGTCAATCCGTATGACAGCGTTACCAATTGCTAAAAAGTCAAACGTTCTACAGTAGGACGTTCCTTCTGCGATCCTCACCCGCTTCATCGAGAATATAATTTCGTATTCAGAGAAAGAAGTTAGTATTCATTTGAGTGGCTGACACTTTAACTTGATGTGCGAATTAGTAGAACGAGCTTGTAACCGTTCAGGAACTTTACCACCTACTGAGAGTGGCGAAAGGCTAAGTGAATAGCTGCACCTATCCAGAGATTCCAAGAGTCAAACCAGGTTTTCTGGGAGTAAATGCACTGAACCGTACTGACCATAGATTCCTTAATTTGCGGAGTCAACATTAAAATGTAGCGCCAGACCGTGTGAGAACGTTACTAATTTCTGTAAGGCTAAACGTTCTACCGAAGGCCGAACCTTCCGCGAACCTCAGCCGTACCATCGAGAGTATAACTTCGTTGCCAGAGTATCAAAGTAGCAGAACATTTTAGTGAGGGGGAAATTAATATCTTTATGAATAGGAAAATTGAGGGTCAAACACTACGAAAACGTTACCATCTTCGTTGTGAGACTTACGGCTATGTCAATAGCTTCACCTGTCCTGCATTTCCTATAGTCGAACCAGGTATTCCGGGAGTCAATTCGCTGTACACTATCGGCAGTGGACAACTTAATTCACGGTTTGAATATTAAAGTACACAGTCTATGCTTTCAAGAACGTTACCAACTTGTTTAATGTCAGAAGTTTTAGTGAAGACCTTACAGTCCATGAACCTATCCCACTGTATCGGCAGTACAACATCGTCTTCGGAGAAAGAAGTTAGTCACCATGTCAGTGACGGGCACCTTAATTTCATGTATAAATTAGAAGATGGAGTGTCAAACCGTACGGCAACGTTATCACATTCCTTGAGTTTCGAACGGCAAAGTCAAATGCTTCACGTATCCTGTGTTTCCGAGAATCAAACTAGGTTCTCAGAGAGTAAATGCGCTGTACAGTATCGGCACTAATAAACATACTTCCCGTTATATATATTTAAGTACTGTGTAACACAGTTGTGCAACGTTCCCTATTGGTATAGAGGCAAACATTCTATCGAAGGCATTAGCATCCGAGAGGCTGACCCGACGCATCGAGTGTATAACTTCACCTTCAGAGAGACAGAGTATTATACATCTTAGTGTCGTGCACCTTACATTCATGTATGAATTACTGGATCGTGGGTCAAATCGTTCCCGAACGTTACAACCAGCCTTGGGGGTTGGGCGTCTAAGACAATAGCTTCACCTATCGTGTGATTCTGGGAGACGAATCAGGAAATCCAGGAGTATATTCCTTGAGCGGCATTGGCAGTAGATACCTTACTACACGGTTAGAACATGAAAGCAGACCGCAAACCGGTATAAATCGTTAACAATTGCTATGGAGTCAAACTCTCTACCGAAGGCATTACCCTCCGTGACAAGCACCTCAACTACATGTATGAATTGCATGATAGAGTGTCAAACGTTTCGGTACCGTTACCACATTCCTAACAACCTTAAGGCTAAGACAATACTTTCACCTATCCCATGATTCTGCGAGTCAAGCCTGGTATTCCGGGAGTAGGCCCACTGTACAGTAATGGCATAGTACACCCTATTTTACAGAATAAATAGTGGTATAGTGATTGGAATCATCACAGAACGTTACGTACTGGCATGGGTCCAAACTTTTTACCGGATAACTTATCCTCCGAGAACCTATCCCTCCCTAGCGACTGTCTTGAAAATGTTTGCGGAAACAAGTTAGGACACACTATGACGTACGGACATCACATGTTTGACTGTGAATATCTGCATCGAGAGTCATAGCGTTCGAGAACGTTTCCGCCTTCATTGGGAGTTGAGTGGTGTCAACAACTTCATCTCTTCTGAGTATTCGAGCGTCAAACCATGTATTCCTGGAGTTAATACGCTGAATAGTTTTGGAAATAGACACCTTAATTCGGGGTATGTGTATTAACGCAGAGAGTCAAACCGTGGAAGAAATTTACCAATTCTTACAATGTGGTTCATTTCACAGAATACCTTTCCATAGGAGAACACAACCCAGCGCAGCGAGTGCCTAGCTTAATGTTCACGGAAACAAATTCGTAACCATTACCGCAAACGGACACGTCATTTTCGTTTATTAATAGCAAAATCGAGCGTCAAACATTACAAGAACGTTACCACTATCTTTTAGAGTCTAACGGCTTCACCTATCCTGTCATTACGAAAATCAAGCGGGGAATTCTGGGAGTAAATGCGCTGAATAGTATCGTCATTGACACGTTAATTCGCGGTTTGAATATAAATGTAAAGCTTCAAAACGTATTAGAACGTCACCAATTTCTATAACGTCAAACATTTACCGATGGCGTTAACTTTCGCGAATCTCACCGGCTTTAGCGAGAGTATAACTTCGAGTTCAGAGAAAGAAATTATTTTATATTTAAGTGATGGCAACTTAATTTCATGTATGCATTAGAAGATCGGGTGTGAAACCGTTCGAGATCGTTGACACTTTCAAGCATAATTGAATCGCGTGTCAATAGTTTCACCTACCCTTGTGACTCCGAGAGTCAAGCCTGAAATTCCAGGAGTTAGTCCGCTGAACAGCATTGGCAATAGACACCATAATTCACGGTTGGAACATTAAAGTCGAGATACAATCTGTCGGAGATCAGTGTCAAATTGTATAGAACCATGCCTTTTAACGAAGGACTTACATTCCATGAACATAACTCACTGTATCGATATAATAATGACGTGTCCAAGGAAACAAATTAGTACGCATTGTAGTGATGTACACCTTAATTCCATGCACATATTATAAGAGCGACCGTCAAATCGTTCTAAAACGTTATCAGCTTCTTCGAGAGCAGAAGTTCTAGACCAATACCTGCACCTATCCTGTCATTCCGAAGGTCAAACAAGGTATTCCTGGAGCCATTCCGTTGAATACTACTGGAAACGGACATATTAATTCACGGTATGAATATTAAGGTAGAGCGCCAAACCTTTGTAGAGCTTTTTCTATTGGATTGCAGTCACACTTTATGCAGAAAGCCTTATCTACCGCGAAACAAACCCGCCATATAGAGAGTACAACTTTCTGCGCAGAGAAGCACATTACTTTTCATTTTCTCGACATGCACCTAAATTTCAGGTACGAATATGATGATTCAGTGTCAAACCCAAGGAGAACTTTACCACCTGCCTTAAGTGTCGGACAGAGATATGTCAATAGCTTCACCTATCCTCTGATACCGCGAGGCAAACAAGGTATTCTTGCGGAAATAGAGCAGAACAGATTTGCCATAGACACCTTAATTCAGTGTATGCATATTAAAATATAGAATCGTACCGTCGGCTATCATTAACAATTCGTATTAAGCCATTCCTTTTATCGAATGCCTTACCTTCCGAGAACGCAACCCGCTGCAGCGATTGTGTTCCTTAGTTTTCACGTTTTCAAGTTATTATACATTTTACCAGTCGGATACATGACTTTCATGCATATATAGGAATATCGAGGGCATGACATTCGATAACATAGCCATCTTCTTTGAGAGTGGCACAGCTTTTTTTTGACGCGGCGGAATCTTGAAAAGATGGTCCGGCCCCCTGTGGGAGGGGCCGGAGGTCTGTCGGATTTTTACCGACTAAACCGCCGCCTTGGTCCTCCGTCTCCGCTAAGAGGAGCGCCGGGAATTCAAGCGTCAGGCACCGAAGCCGTCCGGCGCTCCCCCACGGCTCACCTTGCTGAGATATTCTTCGCGCGTCGCGCTTCTTCCTCTTGGCTCTTCGGCAGTGCCGCAGTGGACCACCGTGCGACACCGACACCTCCGTGGACCGCGATCCCCGAGAGGTTGGACCCACAGCCATCCACCCCGCGATCCCCCCTGGTGACGGGAAGGCAATGGACGGGGACAGCCTCGAGCGGCGGGGGCTCTTCCCCGGACGTTATCCGACCACGTGGGACTGTCGTCCGGCGCGCGCTCAGGGGAGCCTGCGTCGCGCTCTTCGGAACCGCCTTCAGGAGCAAGAGCGGGCCAGGGCTCCTTCTTGGCCACGCTCCGCTGCCCCTTTCTGCAGCATCACCTGCTCGCAGAAGGAGGCCACAGCTCGCCAATTCCACTCGGTGTCCACCATGTTAGGCACGATGGCGAAGAGAGAGAGAGGACCCACCCTGCAACACTCTTCAGTGCCTGCCTTTCATCCGACCTGGCCGGACATTCCTCCAGGGTGTGCTGCGCGGATTCCACCTCCGCGTCGCAGAATCAACAACCTGGCGAAACCACACGCCCGACAATGTTGAGGTAATCTCTGAAACACCCGTGTCCGGAGAGCAGCTGCGTGTAGGGGAATGTCCGCCTGCTCCCGCTGTGGGCAGGACCTCGCCTGACGGCGTAGCCTCCATCTCCACTCTTCCAAACCGGACCGCCGGATCTCCTTCTTGATGTTATCCGCTTCCTCCGATCCTAGACTCCGGAGCCCGCTCGGTCGACGACGCGAGAGGTCGTAAGTTCTGGCCTCCATTTCCGCCAGCAGATCCAGCGGCGGGAGGCCGCCCAGGACGGAACCCGCCTTGTGTGAGAGGGTGAGATACCCCCTCTCCACCCTGATGGCCAGTCTCGGCCAGACGCTAGCGAGTCTGGCTCAGCTCTAGCCGCTGGCCAACAGGTCCGCCGCCCATACCGGGTCTACGTACAAGGCCATCGAACGCATGACCCCAGCGTACAGGCGGCGCACTCTCTCGTTCGGCCTTCCGATGTTCGGGAGGAGACGGCACATGGCCACTCCCGTCCGTTCCAGGCGAGCGGGGAGCTGCTCGAAGTGGTCCTCGAAGATCCATCGGACGTCCAGCTCTAGGCCGAGATACTTCATCGTATCCTGGATCTGGACTGCCTTTCCACACACGTAGACCGATCCTCATCGTACGTTGTCCGGCGGTGCTACCAGCTTCGTCCCGCCGTGGAACCAGATCGTCTGGATCTTCTCCGGCGAGACGCGGAGTCCCAATCGTTCCATGGCCATAACTACTATGGCCAATCCCAGTTCGGCGAACCGCGTCGTGCTCTCGTACTCGCGACCGCGCGCCGTGACGAGGGTGTCATCCGCGTAGCAAGTGAAACTCACCCTGTCGGGGAGCGAACCATGCAGCACTGTATCGAACGCTAAGTTCCACAGGATCTGACCCAGTACCCACCCCTGTCGGACCACGCAGCGCATCACCCTGCGCACAGTACCGTCCCACCCGGATATTGTAAACGCCTGTTGGACAGGTTGGCTCGGACCACCGCCGCCAGGTACTGGGGCACCTCTTGCCGCTCCAACGCCACCCTGACGGCAATACAGGGCAGGGAATTAAACGCGTTGGCGGAGTCCAAACTGACGGCCAACATCACCCCGCCCTGTTGGACGACCGTCTCCGACAGGGACCTGACGCGCTGAACTGCGTCGATCGTCGACCGCCCCTGCTGTAAACCGAACTGTCGGTCATTCAGATCCGGTCCAGCTTCCGAGAGGTGGTTCCACAGCCTCCTGGCTACCACCCTCTCGAAGTGCTTCCCCTTTCCAGGCAATCCTCGTACTCCGCGAGCATGCGGTTGGGCGAGACGTAGCAGCCTACCACAACGACGTCACCCCACCGGACCCCCACATGGCCTTCCCCTTGGTGCAGCAGCGTGGCGATCGGGTTGCGGGCTGTGTCCTGCCACACCATTAGGAGTGGTACAGCTACGTCAATACCTTCAACTACTCTGTGATACCGATAGATAAACCATGTATACTAGGAGTACATTCGCTGCATAGCATTGACAATAGACACCTAAACTCTCGGCATGAGCCTTGGAGTAGGAAGTCAAATCGTCGGGGAGCATTACAAATATTTCTAGAGTCATTCTATTTGCAGAATACGTTACCTTCCGAGAACGTATCCCGCCGTATCGAGAGCATGACTTTGTGATAAGAGAAACAAATTAGAAAAAATTTTAATTACGGGCACGAAAACTTCATGTATTTGTTAGAAGATTGAGAGTCAAATCGCTTGGGAACGTTGTGACCATCTGAGAGACGAACGGCTAATTCAATAGCTCCACATATCATGCGATTCCGACGACAGACCAGGTATTCCGGAAGTCAATCCGCAGAGCAGTATTACCAATGGACACGATCATTCACGGTATGTATACTAAAGTAGAGCGTCAATCCTTTGTAGATCATTACCTATTGTTATGGTGCCAAACTTTTATGCAAGGCCTCACCATCCGAGATCCGAACCCGTTGTATCGATGGTATATCTACGTGTTAATAGAAGATAATTTGTACTCAGTTTAGTGACGGGCATTTGAATATCATGGATGAGTGAGGAGATCGCGAGTCAATCCGATCGAGAAAGTTGTCGTCCTTTATGAGAGTCGCACAGCTAAGTCAATACCATTGCCGATCCTGTTATTCTGATAGACAAACTAGTGACTCCGGGAGGCAATCCACAATGCAGTATTACCAGTGGGCACATTAATTCATGGTGTGCATATTAATGCAGAGTGTCAACCGTTTGTAGAACGTTACCTCTTTGAATAGTGTCAAACATTTTACCAATGGCTTTACCTACCGAGAGTCACACCCGCTGTATCGAAGATATATTTACGTGTTCAGAAAAACAAATTATTATACATTTTAGTAACGGGGATTATATGCTCATGTCTGAGTTAGAAGATCGAGCCGCAAAACCGTTCGATAACGTTGCCACCCTCTTTGGGAATGGAATTGATAATTCAATAGCTCTACGTATCCTGTGATTCCGACAGCCACACCTTGTAATCCGACAGTAACGCCGCAGATGAGAATTAGCAATTGACACCTTAGTTATCAGAGTGAATATAAAATTGAATGTCAAACCGTTTGAGAACGTTACCAATTGCTATAAAGTTTAACGCCTTACCGAAGACCATTCCCTCCGAAAATCTAATCCGCTGTCTCGAGAGTATACCTTCCAGATTACGGAAATACATTAGTATACAATTTACGATCGTCACCTTAAATTCATGTATGAATTAGAATATCGAGGTTGAAACCGTTCGAGATCGTTGCCACCTTCTCTGAGAGACGCACATCTAAGTCAATAGCGTCACATATCCTGTGAAAGCGAGCGTCAAATCAGGCATTCCGCCAATAAATCTGCTATACAGTTTTGGCAAAGGACACCTTAATTCACGGTTTGAATATTATGGTAGAGCGTAAATCCGCTTGATAGCGTTACCGATTGTTACAAAGTCAAACGTTTTACGGAAGGTCTTACCCTCCGATAGCCTATCGCACTGCATCGGGAGTATAACATGTTGTTCAGTGGTAGAAATTAGTATACATTTCAACATGCGGACATGCTGTTTTCATGTATGAATAGCAATATCGAGAGTCTATTCGATCTTGAACGTGACTGCCGTCATTGAGAGTCGAGCAACTAAGTGAATTGCGTCACTTATCCTGTGATTCTGACAGTCAAACCAGGTATACCGGGAATGTATCCGCCGTATAGTGTTGGCAATGGACGCCATAATTCACGGTTCGAATTTTGCAGTGGAGCATCAAACTGATTCAGAACGCTACAAATTCATGTAAAGTCAAACGTCCTACCGATGGCCTTACCCGCCGAGAACCTAATCCACTGCATACAAAGTTTATCTTCGTTTTCAGGGAAGCAAGATCTTCTGAACATTCTACACTCGCACCTTAATTTTATGTAGGAATTAGAAAATCCAGGGTCAAAACTTTCCGGAACATTACCACATTCTTAGAGACTACTACTTCTAAATCAATCGAAAAAACTTATCCTGTCATTTTGAGAGTCAAATCAAGTATTACGGCAGTCAACCCGCTGTACAGTACTGGAAATAGGCCCCCTAATTCACGCTATGAATATTAAAGTAGAAGGTCAATCCGTCGGAGAACATTACCAATTGGTATCGGTTCATTCTTATAACCGAAATCACACCGTTCATAGAACCTATCACGGTGTAGCGACTGTCAGGCTTAGTGCCCAGGGAAACAAATGAGTAGACATTATAGGAGATCCATACCTTATTTTCAAATATGAATTAGAAGATCGAGTGTCGAACCGTTCGAGATCGATCCCACCTTCCTCGAGAGTCGAGCGGCTAAGTGCATAGATTCACCTATCCTGATGTTCCGATAGGCTAACCAGGTATGACGAGGGTCAATTTACAGTACACTATTCGACATGGACACCTTCATTCGCGGTTTGAAAATTAAAGTACGGCGTGAGACCAATTCAGAGCGTTACCAGGTGGTATAAAGGCAAACGTCCGACCGAAGGCCGTACCTTCCGAGGACCTGACCCGCTGAATCGAGAGTATAAATTCGTGATCAGAGATACAAATTAGTATACATGATAGTAACCGCGACATTGTTCTGATGTATGAATTAGAAGGTATGTCGTCAAACTATTCGAGAGCCTAACCACCTTCATTGAGAGTCGAACGCCTAGGCCAAAGGCTGCAGCTCTCCTGTGATTC
The DNA here is from genome assembly GCF_051020765.1 of Lasioglossum baleicum. NCBI lineage: Eukaryota > Metazoa > Arthropoda > Insecta > Hymenoptera > Halictidae > Lasioglossum > Lasioglossum baleicum. Next base: position 205,244 of record NW_027469296.1, on the reverse strand, counting down.
CGAGAGGCAAATCTGGTATTCCAAGAGTAAATTCGCCGAAAAGCATTGTCAATAAACACCTCTACCCACTGTATGAATATTCAAGTACAGAATCAATCCGCTGGAGAACGTTACCATTTGGTATAACGCCATACTCCTTACCAAACACCTTAACTTCCTTGAAAATAACCGCTGTGTCGGGGGGTATAGCATAGGGATCAGGGAAACAAATTAATAGACGTTTTAGCAGACGGACACCTTAATTCCATGTATGATCTAGAAGATCGAATGCCAAACCGTTCGAGATCGTTACCACCTTCTTTGAGAGTCGAACGGCTGTGTCAAATGCTTCACCTATCTTATGTTTCCAAGAGTCAAACCATGTGCTCCTGGAGTAAATGCACTGAACAGTATTGGAAATAGACACTCCATTTCTCGGTATGGATATTAAAGTTGCGGTCCAAGCCGATGTGTAACGTAGACAATATGTATAAGGCCACGCTTTTTACCGACGGCCTCAATTTCCAAGAAGCCTTACCAGCTGTATCCAGAGTATAACTTCGCGTTCAGTGAGGCTAATTGGTATACATGTCAGTGACGGGGGCCTTCAATTCATGTACGTATTAGAAGATTGTGTACCGAACCGTACGAGAACGTTGCCACCGTCTTCGAGAGTCGAACGGCTAGGTCAATTGCCTCACGTACCATGCGAATCCGAGAGTCAAATAAGGTAACTATGCAGAAAATCAGCTGAACAGTATTTGCAATAGACACCTTAATTCGCGGTATGATTATTAATCTACAGATCCAAGCCGATTTAGAACGTTACTTATTGCTATAGGTTCAAACATTCCAGGGAAGGCCTTACTTTCGAGTAGTTACCCCGCTGAATCATGAATGTAACTTCGTGTTCAAAGAAGCAAATTATTGAACATCTTAGTGTCGGTGGCCTTCACTTCATGTATCTATTGGAAGATCGAGGGTAAAGCCGATCGTGATCGTTACCACCTTAGTTGAGAATCGAACGCCTTAGTTATTAGCTTCAACTACCCTATGATTCCGGGAGTTAAACCAGGAATTCCGGGCGTAAATCTGCAGAACAGTGTAGCAATTACACACCTTAATTCACGGATTTAATATGAAAGTAGAGAGTCATTCCAATTGAGAAAGTTACCAATTGGTATAAGGTCAAACGTTTTACTGAAGACCTTATACTACGAATGCCTTATTCACTGCACATAGGAGTGTAGCATCGTGTAGAGAGGAACTAATTATTATATACTATGCAGACGGGCACCTTAATGTCACGCATGAATTTGCACATGGAGGGTAAATCCGTTCGAGAGCGTTACCATCTGAGTTGAGAATCGAAATCCTTAGGTAATAACTTCACGTATCGTATGATTCCGAGAGTCAAACCAGGTATTCAAGGCCCAATTATGCTGAAGATTATTGGCATTAGACACCTTAATTCACGGTATGAATATTATAGCAGACCGTCAATCCGTTGCAGAACGTTACTCATAGGTATAGAGACAAACCTATTACCGAAGGTCTTACATTTCGAGCTGGTAACCCGCCGTGTGGAGAGCATAACTTCGAGTTCAGGCAAGGACAACTGTATACATTTGAGTGGTGGGCATCATAAGTTTATGTATGAATTACAAGATAGAGTTTCGAATCATTCCAGAACGATGCCACCTTCCTTCAGAGACATACAACTAAGCCAATGGCTCCACGTATCCAATGATTCCGATAATCAAATCAGGTATACCGGGAGTCAATCCGCTGTTCAGTTTTGGCAATAGGCACCCCAATACACGGTTTGAATATTAACGGATGCCGTCAAGCCGTAGTATCATTAACCCTCGGAGTAGTGTAAAACTTCATACTGAATGCCTTGCCCTCCTAAAAACTAACCCGCAGTATCGAGAGTATGACACCGTGTTTAGAGGGACGAATTAGTGTACATTTTACAGCCCGCCACCTTAATTTCATTTATAAATCAGAAGCTCGAGTGTCAAACCGTTCGAGAATGTTATCACCTTCTTCGTGATTCAAACGGCTAAGTCAATAGCTTCATATATCCCGTGGTTCAGAGAGTCAAGCGACATATTCCGGGAGTAATTGCGTTGTACAGAATTGGCAATAGATCACTCAATTCACGGTTTGAATATTAAAATAGATCATCAAAACGTTTCAGAACGTTACTAATTGCTATAATGTCAAATCAATTACCGAAGTCTTACCGACCGAAAAGCTAACTCGCCCTATCGAGAGAAGATACGTGTATAGGGATTCACATTGGTAAACATACACATTTTTTTGACGGGGACCCTAATTTCATTATGAGTAAGCAAATCGAGGGTGAAATCGCGCCAGGTCGTTACAACCTTCTGTGAGAGACGAACTGCAAAATCAATAGCTCCACATATCTTGTGGATGGGAGAGTCACACGAGGTATTCCGGGAGTAGAACCGCTGAACAGTATTAGCCGTATACACCCTATTGCACGGTGTGAATATTAAAGTACAGAGTCAAACCGTTGTAGGACGCTACGTATTGGTATAGAGTCAAACATTTCACACATGGCTTTAACTTCGTGAATCTATCGCGCTGTATCGAGACTAAAACATCATGTTCGAAGAAGCGAGGCAGTATGGATTTTAGTGACGGGCATCCTAATTTCAAGTATGAACTGTGATGATCCTTGTTCAAATCGTTCGAGAACGTGATCACCCTCTTCGAGTGTCGATCTACTGAATCACATGCTACACCTATCCTGTGATTCTGAAAGGCTAAACGAGCATTCCGAAATTAAATCCGCTGAACTGTGGAAATGGAAACCATAATTCACGGATAGAATATAAAAATAGAGCGACAATCCGATTCAGAATGCTTCCATTTGGTATATAGTCAATCGTTTTATTGATGACGTTGCCTTTCGAAAGCATAACGCGCTGTATTGAGAGTATAACAAGGTGTTCAGGGGAACAAATGAGTATACATTTTAGTACCGGACACCTTAATTTCATGAATGAAACAGAAGATCGGTGGCCAATCGATTCCAGAACATTACCACCATCGTTGAGGATCGAACGGCTACGGCCGACTCCCACAGAAGGTAGTAACCTTCTCGAGAGGTTTGGCACTCGATCTACTAAGTCATATTTGAAATTAAGTTTCTCGTCACTAAAATTTAGGCTATTTTGCTTCTCTGAACTCGAAGTAATATCCCGCAAATATAGAGGGTTAGCGTCTCGGAAGGTTAAATCTTCTGCAAACGTTCCGAGAATTAAGGTGTTCATTGCCAATTCTGTATGGGGCATATACTCCCGGAGAAGCTAGTGCGGCTCTCGGATTCCCATGATACGTCATGCTGTTAACTTAGCCTTTCGAACCCCAAGGAGGGTGGTAACGTTCTCGAACGCTTTGTCCACCGAACTTATTCTCAAATGAATTTAAGGTAATGTATACTCATTTGCTTGTCTGTGAAGGATGTTATACGCACGGTATGCTCCTTATGTTCTCGGAAGGTAAGGTATGCGAAGAAGGGCATGACGTTATACAAATTGGAAACATTCGCAAACGGTTTGACTCTCTACTTTGTTGTTCATATCGAGAATTAAGGTGTCTATTGCCAATAGTGTTCAGCGGATTGAGAACCGGAATACCTGGTTTGACTCCCGGATTCCAAGCATGGGTGAAGCTATTGACATAACCATTCGACTCTCGCAGAAGGTGGTATCGTTCTCGAACGCTTTGGCGCTCGCTATTGATAAATACAAACAAACATGTGTTGCTCGCCCGATATGATATCTACTAATTTGTTTCCGTGTACATTAAGTAGAACACACGCTACAGAGGGTTAGCTTCTCGGAAGGTAGAGCCGTCTGTGAAACGATGTACACTATACCCATAAGTAACGTTCTACAACTGTGCGACTCTGTACTTTAATATTTATAGAGGGAAGTTGTGTTTTTAATGCCGATACTCTACAGCGGATTTAATTCCGGAATACATGGCTTTGCACTCGGAATCACACGATAGGTGAGGCTAATGTCATGGCCACACGAATCTCAAATACGGTGGTCCCGTATCAGAACGGTTTGACCCACAATATTCCATTTCATTCATGAAAATAAATGTATACTAATGGATTCGACTGGGTTTCTTTATTGGAATGTTAGGGTTTCGGTAAATTGTTCTACTGTATACCAATTCGTACCTATCCAAAATGGATTGACGACATACATTCATATTTTAACAGTGAATTAAGCTGTCCAAAGCCTATACTATTAAGCGGATTTACTCCCGGCATACCTGGTTGCGCTAATGGAATTACAGTATTGTTTAAGCTATTGACATAGCCGCTCGGCTCTCAAGGAAGGCGGTAACTTTCCTGAACGCTGTGTCCCTCGATGCTGATATTTATACACAAACATGTGGTGTCGGTCCGCTAAAATGTATACTAATCTGTTTCCGTGAGCATTATGGACACTCGTTACAGCGGGCTAGGTCCTCCGCAGGTAAAGTTTTCTTCAAGAGGAGTGAATTTCTACTAATTGGTAATATTCTCTGGCCGGCTGACATACATTAATATTCAATCCGTGAATTACGGTTTCTGTTGCCAATACAGCTCAGTGGGTTTACTCCCAAAATACCTGCTGTAACTTTAGGAATCACAGGATATCAGGTGGCTATTGTCTTTGCCGTTCGACTCTCAGCGAACGTGGTAATGCTCTGAATCTGTCTGTCCCACGCTCCTCTAAATCATGTACGAAATTATGGCGCTCCTCTCTGAAATGAATATAATGTGTTTCTCTGGACACGAAGTCTTACTCTTGATGAAGCGGGCGAAGATCGATGTAGGTAACGCCTGCGGTAAAACGTATGACTTTACACCAACTCCTAACGCTCTCACACGTGAGACGCTCTATTTTGATATTCACTGTGCTGATTAATGCATCTGTTGCCAATACTGCTCAGTGGATTTAATACCGGAACATCATGTTTGACTCTTGGAAAAGCAAGATGGCTGTAGCTACTGACATCGCAGTTCATGTCTCACAGAAGGTGGAATATTTCCGCAACGGTTTCACTCTCGATTTTCTAACTCAGGCAGGGAATTAAGGTCCACGTCTCTAAAATGAGTACTAATTTGTCCCTCTGAACAACATCTTATACTCTCGATACAGCGTGTTAGATCCTAGGAGGGTAAGGTCTTCCGTAAACCGTTTGACTTAATAGCAATTGGTAACGTTCACAAACAGTTTGACGCTCTACTATATTATTCAATCTGTGAATTAAGGTACCAATTGCCAATGCTGTACAGCGGATTCACTCCCGGGATACCTGGTTTGATTATCGGAATAACGGGATAGGTGGAACTGTTGTCTCAGCTGCTCGACTCTCAAAGATGGTAGGGTCGTTCTCGTAGGGCATGATTCTCGATTATTCTGATCGTACATGAAAATAAGGTGTGCTTCTGCTATAATATCAACTAATTTGTTTCCGTGAGCGTTGAGCATGACACTTGCTGCAGCTGCGAATGTTCTTGGATGGCAAGATATCCGGTAAAATCTTCAGTTTAAACCATTTGATAATGTTCTCCGGCGTATTCACCTTCTACTTTAATATTCATACCGTGAATAAGGGGCCATTGCCAATACTCTTCAGCGGACGTACTCCTGAAATACCAGGTTTGACTCTCGATATCACGTGACAGGTGATGCTATTGACTTAGCTGTTCTACTCCCAAGGAAGTTGGTAACGTTCTCGATCGGTTTGACACTCGATCTTCTTATTCGCGCATGATATTACGGGTGCCGTCACTAAAATGTATACTTACTTGTTCCCATGAACACCGTATTATACTCTCGGTACAACGCGATAGGCTTTCGGAAGGTAAGGTCTTGATTAAATCTGTTGACATTATTGGAATAGGTAGCATGCTCAAACGGATTGACTCTCAACCTTAATATACATACTCTGAATTATTGTGTCAATGCCAATACTGATCAGCGGATTTACTCCCGCAGTACCATGTGTGACTGTCAGTATCGCAGGATCGGTGAACCTATTGACATAGCTTTGCGACTCTCAAGTAAGTTTGTAACATTCTCGAACCGATTGACTCTGGATCTTCAAATTCATGCATGAAATTAAGGTGCCTGTCACTGAAATGAATACTAATTTCGTTCTGTGAACACGAAGTCATACTCTCGAATCGGCAGGTTTTCACCTCCGAAGGTAATTCTATCGGTAAAGTATCTGGGTCTATACCAATAGGTAACGTCCTATAACTGTTTGGCGGTCTGCTTCAATATTCAATCCGTTAACTATGGTGTCTAATCCCAATAGTCTTCGGCGCACTTACTCCCAGAATACCAGCTGTTACTGTCAGTATCGCTGCATTTGTGAAGCTATTGACCTAGATGAGCTACTCTCAAGTAAGATGGTCTCGTTCTTCAACGGTTTGAAACTCGATCTTCTAAATCATACACGAAGCATGGGTGCCCGTCACTTTAATGATTACTACTTCCTTTCTCTGATCACGACCTCATACTCCCGATGAAGCCGGTGAGGTTCACTCAAGGTAAGGACTTCGGTAAAGCGTTTAACAGTATACAAATTTGTAACACTCTCAAAACGGTTTATCGATCTACTTTAATGTTCAAACCGAGAATAAAGGTGTAAAATGCCAGTACTGCTCAGCTGCTTATCTTCCGGAACGCCTGGTTTGACTTTCGGAACCGCAGGGTATGTGATGCTACTGGCTTAGCTGTTCGACTTCCAAGAAAGGTGGTAACATCCCCCCAACGGTTTGTGTATCGATCTTGCTACTCAAACGTGAAGAAAATGAGTCCCACTGCCAAAATAACTACTGATTTGTTCTTGCGAGAACAGTAAGCAAGACTCTCACTACAGCGTGTTTGTTTCTCTCGGAAGGCAGGGTTTTCGGCGAAACAGTTTGACCTCCATTCCAAGTTGTAACGTTCTCCGTCGGTTGAATCACTACCTACCTTAATATCCGAACTTTGAAATAAGGTGTCTTCTGTCTAAGTCATTAGCTTCACCGACCCTGCAATTCCGAGGGTCAGAGCAGGAATTCCGAGTGCCTATCCGCACTATAGTATTGGCAATAGGCACCCTGATTCACAGTAAAAATAGTGCAGTACAGAATCGTACCGTTGTAGAAAGTTACCGACTGGCATAGAGTCAAACATTTTATAGAAGGCCTTACCTTCCGTGAAGCTAACCCGATGTGTCGAGAGTATAACTTCGTTTTCAGAGAAGCAAGTTAATATACGTGGCACCTTTATTCTAATTTTTGAGTTAGGGGATAGATGGATAGACCGTGCGAGGTCGTTACTACCTTCTTTGAGAGTTGAACGGCTAATTCAATAGCCGCACCTAACCTTTGATTCCGATGGTGACACCAGGTACACTGCGTGTAAAGCGGCACTTCAGTATTGGTAATAGGCACATTAATTTACGGTATATATGGTGATATAGATATTCGAAACATCATAGATCGTTACCTACTGGTATAGTTTCAAACTTTTTACCGGATACCTTACCCTCCGAGAATCTAACCAGCTGTAGCGACTATCTTGAAAATGTTCGCGGAAACAAATTAGGACACACCATGACGGACGGACACCACATGTTTGTGTGTAAATATCAGCATCGAGAGCCAAAGCGACAGAGAACGTTACCGCCATCCTTGAGATTCGTACAACATAGTCAACATCCTCACCGATCCTGTGATTCCGAGAGTCCAACCAGGTACACCGACAGTAAATCCGCCGAACAGTATTGGCAATAGACACCTTAATTCTCGGTTTCAATATTAACGTGGAGCGGGAAACCGATGCCGAACGTTACCTATACGCATATTGCCACCGTTTATAACGAATACCTTACCATCGAAGAACCTAACATGCTGTAGCGAGTGTCATGCTTAATGTTCACGGAAAATAATTAGTGGACATATTATCAGACGGGTACCACATTTTCATGTATAAATTTCAAAATCGAGAGTAAAACTGTTGGAAATCGATACCGCCTCCATTGGGAGTCGAGCGGCTGTCAGCAACTTCATTTATCCTGTGCTTACGAACGTCAAGCCATGTATTCCTGTAGTTAATTCGCTGAATAGTTTTTGAGAGGGACACCCCAATTCACGCTACGAATAATGAAGCAGACCGTCGTACCGTTGTAGAACGTTACCTAATGCTATAGAGTCAACCGCTATCCCGAAGTGTTAAGGTGCCCGGTACTAATATGTCCACTAATTTGTATCGCGGAACACGAAGTTATACCCTCGATACAGCGGATTATGTTCACTGTAGGTACGGTATCAGGTAAACAGAATGTCCTTATGCCAATTGGTCGCTTTCTCAAACGGTTTTACGTTCAAATTTAATATTCATACCGTGAATTAAGGTGTCTATTCCAAATACGGTTTTGCGGATTTACTCCCGGAGTACCTGGTTTAAGGCTCGGAATCACAGGAGAGGTGTTTTCATTGATTTAGCAGTTGGAATCTCGAAGAATGTGGTAATGTTCTCGAACCGCTTGTCTCATGATCGTCCTAATCATACAGGAAGTTAAGATGTCCGTCTGCCAAAATGACTACTAATTTTTTCCGATGAACACTAAAGAAGTCAATCACTACTGGGGATCTCGGAAGGTAAGACCGTCGGTAAACAGTTTGACTCTATGCCAATTCGTAATGTTCTACATCGGTCTTACTCTGCACTTTGGTGTGTATGATCCGAAAATCCAATACTGTAAAGCGGATTTACTTCCAGAGTTCTTGGTTTGTCTTTCAGAATCATTGTGCGGGAGTGAATGCGTTGTACAGTATTGGCAATAGGCATTTTAGTTTATGCCTCCAAGGTTAAAGCAGGCCGTCAAACCGTCGGGGAACGTTGCCAGTTGGTATAAAGTCATAATACTTACCAAATACGTAACTATCCGAGAGGCTACACCGCTGGATGGAGTGGAATATTTCGTGATCGTAGTAGCAAATTAGTATGCATTCTTGTGACGAGCACCATCGTTTGAAGTATGAATTGGAAGATCGAGTGTCAAACCACTCGAGAACGTTACCACCTCCTATGAGAATCGAACAGCTATGACAATAGCTTCACCTATTCTGTGACTCTCGGTGCCAAACCAGGTATTGCGGGACTAAGTATGGCGATCAATGTTGGCAATTGACACCATAATTCACGGTATGTATACTAAATTACAGCGTCCATCCATCTGAGATGGTTACCATATGGTACAATGTCATACTTCTTATCGAATGCCTGACCCGCCGAAGGCCTAACCCGCTATATCGAGAGTCGAACATCGTGTTCAGAAGAATGAATAAGTACATATTTAACTGACGGGCACCACAATTTCACGTATGATGTAGATGCTCGAGGGTAAAACTATTCCAGGACGTTACCACCGTCTGTGTGTGCCGATCGGCTATTTCAATACCATATCCTAGGGGGTGATTCTGAGATGCAAATCAGATATTCCGTGTGTAATCACTATTGACAATGGACACTTTATTTCATGTCTTGACTATTAAATCAGAGCGCCACACAATTTGAGAACGTTACCAATTTGTTTCGATTCAAACCTTCCTCCAAAAGCCTTACCTGCGGTGAACCCAACCCGCTGTATCGAGATTATAAAATAGTGTTCAGTGGAAAGTATTACTGTAAATTTTAGTGGCGGTCTCCTGAATTTCATGTACGAGTAAGAAAATCGAGATTCAAACAACAGGACAACGTTACCACCATTCCTGACAGTTGCACCGCTAAGCCAATAGCTTTACCTGTACTGTGATACCAAGAACAAAACCTAGAATTCCGGGATTAATTCCGCAGAAATAAAATTAATTCACGGTTTCAATATTAAATTAGGGTGTTAAACCGTACAGAAAGTTACCTATTAGTATAGAGTTAACCGTGCTACAAACGACCTTAACTTCCGTGAAGCATATCCAGCCGTAAGGAGTGTTCTGCACAGAGTTCGCGGAATTAAGTTAGTAGACATTTTACCATGCGGACACCTCATTTTCATGTATGAACAGCAAAATCGAGGGTCAAACCGTTCGCGAATGATACCACTTTTTTTGAGAATCGAACGGCTGATTCAATTGCATCACCTATAGTTGCGATTTCGATAGTCAAGCCTGGTTTTTCAGGGGCAAATGTGCTGGACAGTAATAGGAATGGACACCTTTATTCACGGCATGAATATTAAAGTAGAGCGTCAAACCGTTTGATAACGATACCAATGGGCATAACGTAATACTCTTTCCCTGAAACAATACCTTCTGAGACAAATACCCGCAGTATCGTGTGTATAGCGTTGTGTTCAGCGAAACAAATTAGTATACATTTTAGCAGATGGACGCCTTATTGTCATATATGAATAGAAAAATCGACAATCAAACCGTTCGATATCGATTTCACCATATTTCAGAGTCGAGCGGCTATGTGCATACCCTATCCCGCTATTCCGATAGGCAAACCGGGTACTCCGGGAGTAAATGCCCAGTACTGTATTTGCATTAAACGTCTTACTTCACGGCATGAATATTAAAGGAGACCATCATACTGCTGTACAATGTTACCTGTTCCTATAAAGTCAATCATTCTACACAAGGCCTTACCTTCCGAGAAGCTGACACCATATATCGAGGGTATTACTTCGTGTGCAGTGAAGTAGATTAGTATACACTTTGATGACATGATCCTTAATTTCAAGTATGAATTTGAAGATCGAGTGTCAAACCGCTCGAGAACGTGGCCCCCATCTGTCAGAGTCGATCGACTACGTCAATACCTTCACCTATCCAGGGATTCCGAGAGTCAAACCAGGTATTCCCGGAGTAAATGTTACTAATTTGCTACCATGAACACTGAGCAAGTCACTTGCTGCAGCGGTTTGGGCTTCTGGGAAGGTATGGCCCTCGGTAAAATGTTTGACTCTAAATTAAGAGATAAAGCTCTATAACCGTTGGACGCTATACCTTCATATTCATACCCTGAAATAAGCTGTCTATTGCCAATATTGTCCAGTGGATGTGCTCCCGGAATACCAGGTTTTACTTTCGGAATCTCAGAATAGCAGATGCTATTGTCTTAGCCGTTCACTCTCAGCGAACGTGGCAAAGGTCTCAACGGTCTGACCCGAGATTTTCTAATTCATGCACGGAACAAGGGTGCCCGTCTATATTATGTATACTAATGTGCTTCTCTGGTCACGAAGTAATACTCTCGATGCAGCGGGTGATGTTCGCGGAAGGTGAGGCCTTCGGTAAAACGTTTGACTTTACGCAAATTGGTGACGATATAAATCGGTTGGACGCTCTACATTAATATTCAAACCGTGAATTAAGATTTCTATTGCCAATACTGTTCAGCGGCCGTAGTTCAGGAATACCTGGTTTGCCTCTACCAACCACAGGATAGGTGAAGCTATTTTCGTAGTGGTTGATGTCTAACAGAAGGTGGCAACGTTCCCGAGCTGTTTGACGCACGATCTTCTAATACATACATGAAGTTAATGTGCCCGTCACTGAAATTAACATTAATTTTATTCTCAGAACCCGAAGTTATAGTCACGATGGAGCTATTCAGATTCGCGGAAGTAAACGCCTCCGGTAAACGTTTGACATTGTACAAATCGGTACCGTTCTCAAACAGCTTGACACCCTACTTTAATATTCAAGCCGTGAATTGAGGTGCTTTTTGCTAATACCGTTCATCATATTTATTCCCTGGATACATTGCCTGACTGTCGGAATCACTGGATAGCTGAAGCCATTCACATCTCCGTTAGTGTCTAAAAATGGTGGTGCCGTTCTCCAACGGCTTCGCTGCCGATTATTATGTTTGTTCAATAAAATGTGGTGTCCGTCTGCGAATATGTCCACTAATTTGTTTCCGCGAACAGTAAGCAAGACACTCGATAGGGCGCGATCGGTTCTCGGATGATAAGGTAGTCGGTAAAAATAATGACTTTATACTAATCGATATCGTTCTCAAACGGCTTGACGCTCCGTTTTAATACCCAAGTCGTGAATTATGGCATCGGTTGCCCACACTGTTCATTGGATTTACTAGAGGAATACTTTGTTTTGCTCTCGGAATCACAGTATAGGTGAAACTTTTGACTTAGCCGTTCGTGTCTTACAGAAGGTGTGCATCGTTCTAGAGCGTTTTGACCATAGAACTTCTACTTCATACATGAACTTAATGGTGTCGTCACTAAAATGTATACTAACTTGCATCCGTCAACACGACGTTATACCATCGATACAGCTGGTTAGGCTATCGGAGTGTAAGGTCTCCAGTGAATCGATCGACTTTATACAAATTTTCAACGCACCCATACAGTTTGACGCTCCACATTAATATTCAACCCACGAATTAATGTGCCTATTGCCAATACCGTTCAGCGGATTTATGCCCGGAATACCTGCTTATACACATGCTATCACAGGTTGGATGAAGTTAAATCGAGGTCTCGTAGTTGTACACTGCAGCTCGAAGCGTAGTGTAGTAACGTACAGCAGAACCATGCGGCACTGCTGGATGGTCTACGATATTGTCTTTAACCTTCATTTTGTAACGTATGCATTTTTCCCAGTTTCCCATTTATTTGTACCTACTGTAATTTACTGTTATGATATTTTCGATCATTTTCAAAATTCCCAATATTTAATTTCAAGCGTCATATTTTTTCGAAGAAGTGTCGTTGGAATTGGTTAAGCGTACGTTTATGCCGATATTTTGTTGAATTTGATGTTGTATAATGCGATTGTCTGTACACGAACATACGCTGCAGCTCGACACGACTAGAATGTTATTCTAGTTGCGTACGGTAGATGTGAGAGACAATACTCTATGGTCATTGTTATTATGATTAACCATAATAATGTGCCGCAAGTATTCTTTCTCAGTTTTCTTGATACATCTACATACTCTATCTTATAGTTATGATATTTTCGATTTTTTTCATAACTTCCAGGATTTAATTACACAAATTGTATTAATGAGGAAACTTGTCTACTGAATGAGTTGTGTGTAGGTTTATAACATTGTTTTATTATACTTATAGTTATTGTATATGATTGTCTGTATACGTACCCACGGTACCGATAATACACGGTACGAGTTATTTTGTATTCGCGTTCAACAGATCCGAGCGACACTACTAGATGTTTCTCGTTAATTTCATAACCTGGACTTTGTGCCATATTCATTTTATCCCAGCCATCCATTTATTAACACATACTGCAATTCACTTTTTCGATATTTTCGATTTGTTGCATACCTTCCAGTCTATAAGTACAAAGGCTGCATTCTTCAGGAAAAGTGTTTATGGAATTACTTGAGTTTACATTTATGAAAATATCGATTTATGCTTCTTCTTATTTTATATGATTCTCTGCATTCTTACGTCGCTTACAGCGCGGCACGATTGGAGTGGTCTTGTAGTTGCGATCGGTATATCGGATCGACACTACTCTATGAGCTTCGTTAATTTCTTCAACCATAATACTGTACCGTATGGATCTCTTCCCTGTCTTCCATTTATTTTTACATGCTGCATATTACGGTTATGCTATTTTCGATTTTCCCATAATTTCCAGTTTTCAAATTAAAAACTTGTACTTCTTAGTAAAAGTGCCATTTCAATTGGATAAGTCTACAATTATGCAAATATTTTGTTTAATTTTCTGTTGTGTAATATGATTGTCTGAATACAAACCTACGCTTCTGCAGCTACACGAATAGAGTGGCCTTGTAGTTGCGTTCGGTAGGTCGGAGCTACTCGACTGTATGGTGTTTGTTAATTTCAATATTCTTAATATAGCACCGTAACCATTCATTCGCAGTTCCGTGTTTATTTCTATGCATTTGTTCCCAATTTTTACATTATTGATACATCCTGCAATTTACTGTCCTAATATTTTCGATTTTCTTCCAAATTTTCAATCATCATTATAAAAAATTCTATATCCTAATAAATGTGTCTTTGTATTTACTTGTGTGTACGCTTATGTCATTTATTTGTAACATATTGCTATTTTATATGACTTTCTGTTTGCGAACCTACGTTCCCGGACCAACACCACTGGCGATGACTTGCAGTTGCGAACGCCATATCGAATCGGCTATTCTGGATGGTCTTTGTTTACTTCTTTATCCATAAGATTGTGCCGAATGCATTCTCTTTCAATTTTCTATTCATTCCTACTTACTGCATTTTACTGTTATGATTTTTTAATTTCGTATCAAAATTCATAAATTTAAATACAAGGACCTGTATTCTTTAGTATAAGCGGCTTTTGAATTTGATCAGTTTATGTTTATGAAAATATCTTGTTAAGCTTTCTGTCATTTTGCATGTTTGTCTGTATACGTACCTTCGGTGCTGTAGCGTCACGGCTGAAGTGCTCTTGTAGTTGCGATCTCCAGGTCGAAGCAGCATACCGCATGATCTTCGTTAACCTTTTAACCACAATATTGTACCGCATGCAATCGTTCGCAAATTTCCATTTACTTCTACATACTGCAATTTACTGTTACTATTTTTTGTCTTTTTTCATAATTTCCAATTTTAATTTAAAAAATTGTATTTCTTAGGATGTGTTTCATTGGAATTAGTTAAGTGTATCTTTATGATAATAGTTTGTTATATCTTACGTTATTTTCACATGGTGTGTATACGTAACTACGATGCCGGAGCGAGACGACTGGCGACGTATTGCAGTTGCGTGGAGCTGATTTGAGCGGCACTACTGGATGGTATTTGTTAATTTCTTTAACCTTGATATAGTACCGTATGCATTTTTTCCCAGTCCGCCATTTACTTATGCAGACTCTTATTTATTGCATTGAAATTTTCAATTTTTTTTAAAATTTATAATCCTTAGTCTAAAAATTTGTTATTTTCAATAGAAGTGACTTTGGAATTAGTTCAGTGTGCGTTTGTGACATCAGTTTCTTAATCTTATTGCTATTTTATACGATTGTGTGTATAGGTACCTACGCTTCCGGAACAACACGACTGTAGTGGTATTCTGGCTGCGTACCGCAAATCTGAGCGGCATTGCTGGATGGTCTAGGTTAATTCCTTGAGTCTTGAGATTGTACAGAATGCATTTTTCCCCGCATTCCATTTATTTATGCATACTGTAATTTATTGCAGTGATATTTTCAATTTTTTTCAATATTTCAAATTTTCATTTTCAAAAATTTTATTTCTTAGTAAAAGTGCCATTGGAAATAGATGAGTGTACATTGATGACTTCATTTTGTTAAACATATTGGTATCTTCTACGATTGTCTGAATACGTACCTACGCCTCCGGCGCGATGAGACTGGAGTGGTCTTGCAGTTGCGAAAGGCAGATCCACGGGGCATACTGGAAGACCCTCGTTTATTTCTTTAAACTTGATTATGTACCATTGTCATTTTCCCCACTTTTCCATTTCCTTGTACATACTGTAATTTACAGTAATTATATTTCCCATTTTTTTTCATAACTTCAAACTTTTTGTATTAATAATTGCATTTTTTAGGACAAGTGCCATCGAATTAGTAGAATGATTGTTTATGACAATATTTTGTTAAATTTATTGATATTTCATAGGATTGTCCCTATACGTATCTGCTTTTCCAGAGCAGCACGGCTCCAATGGACTTGCAGTAGCGTTTATTAGATCGGTGCGTCACTGCTGTATGGCCTTTGTATATATTTTTAACCTTAACATTGTTCAGTATTAATGCTATCGTAGTCATATATTAAATTTCATATGCTGTAATTCAATCTTATGTTATGTTCGATTTGGCATAATTATAAATTTTAGTTCAGGGATTTGTAATTCCTAGTAAACATGTCTTTGGAAATAGTTGTGTGTACATATATGACAATTTTTTGTCAACGTTGTTGATACATTATATGTTTGTCTATATGCGTACCTACGCGTCCGGTGCGACATGGCTGGATTGGTTTTGTAGTTGTGTTCGCTAGATCGGAGCGGCAGTGCCGCTAGGTCTATATTAATTTCTTTGACCTCGATATTGTACCGTTTGCATTCCTTCTCTGTTCTCTGTTGACGTGTACATACAGTAATTTACTGTTACGATATTTTGGATTTTTTTTCAAAATTTCAAATTTTCAATTTCAGAAATTGTATCGTACATGAAACGTGCCTTCGGTATTAGTTGAGCACATGTTTGTGAAAATATTCTGATATATTTCTTGTTATTTTATATGATTATCTCCATATGTACCTTGGCTGCCGGCATGACACGAATGGAGTCGTCTTGTAGTTGCGTTCCGGAGACGGGAACGACACTACTCAATGGTCGTCGGAAATTTCTATCGTCTTGATATTGTTCCGCAAGCATTTTTTCCCAGTTTTCATCTATTTATAGATACTGTAATTTAATATTATGATATTTTCGATACATTTCAAAATTCGCACTTTTTATTTTGAAAAATTGTATTTCTTTGTAAAGGTTCCTTTCGAATCGGTTGAGATTACGTTTGTTGCAGCATTTTGTCAAGCTTGTTGTTATTTTATATTATTGCCTGTATTCGTACCATCCCATCCGGCGCAAGATGACAGCCAAGGTCTTGTAGTTGTACACGGCAGCTCGAAGAGGCATTACTGTATGGTTTCAGTTAATTCCTTAAACTTGAGCTTGTACCACATGCAGTTCCTCCCATCTTTGCTATTTATTTCTTCGCACTGTAATATATTGCCATTATTTCTTCGATTTTTTCTGAATTTTTATTCTGTAATTTCAAAAATTGTATTTCTCTTTTTAAAGAGCGCCTTTCGACTTACGTGAGTGTACGTTTATGACCATACCTTCTATAATTTGTTGTTACATTGTGTGAATGCTTCTATATGTACCTACTCTCCAGGAGCTACACGACTGCCGTGGGTTAGTAGTTGGCTACGTTATATCGGATTGTCGGGGTACGGAACTTGACCGTATGCATAGCAGGGCACAGGATCGACACTATCGGAATGTACTGGTAGTTATGTACGATATTTCGGAGCGACACTACCGCATGGCCTTTGTTAATTTCATTTGCCTTGGTTTTGTACCGTATGCATTTTCCCCATTGTCCTATTTATTTATGCAAGCTGTAGTTTACTGTTATGATATTTTCGATTTTTTCAAAATTTTCAATTTTTATTTAAAAAAATTTTTATTCCGTAGTGAAAGTGTCTTCGGAATTAGTCGAGTGTTCGTTTTTGCCAATATTATGATGAAACTAATTTTTATTTTACATAATTGTCTTTATACGTTCATACGCCTCCGGACCGACTCGCCTGTTGTAGTCCTTCAGGTGCCTTCGACATATCGGTCCGACACTACGGTATTATCTGCGTTAATTACTCTAACCTTGATATTGTGCCGAATGCATTCTTTTGATATTCACTATTTATTACTACATTCTATGATCTACTGTTATGATATTTCCGTCTTTATTCAAACCCTTCAATTTTTTATTTCAGAAATTTTATTTTTTAGGAGAAGTGAAAATATCACAGCAGTAACTTACAGTATGTACAAATAAATGAAGAACTGGGAACAAATTGTTACTGTACAATATCAAGGTTAAAAATTGTTACTGTACAATTATCGAAGACCATGCAGTAGTGTCGCTCCGATCTGCCGTACGCAACTGCAAAGCCGCTACAGCCGTGTCATTCCGGAAGCATCGGTGCGCATGTAGGCAATCGTATGAATTAACAGTAAGTATAGCAAAATATTGTCATAATCGTACACTTAACTAATTCCAAAGGTACCTTTAATAAGAAATACAATATTTTAATTAAAAATTGGAAACATCGGAGGAAATGAAGGATATCGTCAGAGTAAATTTCGGTATTTGTAAATAATCAGAGAATTTCGAAAGACTGAATACGGTACAACATTGTTTTTAATGGAATTAACGACGACCATCCAGTTGTGCCGCTTCGATCTGCCATACGCGTCTACATGACCTCGCCAGTCGTGTTGCTCCGGCTGCGTGGACACCTATACGGCCAACAATGTAAAACTACGATAGGTTTATAATAATATCTCGTCAAACGTACACTGAAGAAATTCCATAGATACTTTTTCTAAGAAATACTGTTTTTGAAATTAAAGACTAGAAGTTATGAAACGAATCGAAAATATCTTAAAATTAAATTGCAGTATGTACAAATAAATAAAATCCAGCCTATCAATGCTTACGCTACATTGGTAAGGACGAAGAAGAAACAAGGGCCATACGCTATTGTCGCTTCTGATCTGCCAACGCAACTACGACGCATCCACATTCGTGTCGCACCGGCAGCGTAGGTACGTGCACAGGCAAACAAATAATACAGGCAACAAATTGTCCTAAATAATGCCATAAACGTACACTCAACTAATTCCAAACACACCTTTACTATGATGAAATTGTTGAATTTAAAAATTAGAAATTTTGAAGAAAATTGAACTTATCAGAACAGTAAATTACAGTATGTATAAATAAATGGAGGACTGGGAAACAATGCATACGGTTCAGTGTCATGGATAGATAAATTATCGAAAATCATGCAGTAGTTCCGCACCGACTTCCCGAATGAAACTGCACGACGACTTCATTCCTGACGCTCCGGAAGGGCTGGTACGTATACGGGCAATCATATGAAATAACAATCATTTTATCATATTATTGTCGTAAACGTACACACAACTATCTCTAAACACACTTTTCCTATCACATAAAAATTTTGAATATTAGTAATTGAAAATTTTGACAGTAATCTAAATTATCCTTACAGTAATCGACAGCTTGTATAAATAAATTGGACAACGGGGAAAATTCATACGGTACAAAACGAAGGATAAAGAAATTAACAAAGTCCATGCAATAGTGTCGCTCCAATCTACCGAACCCGACTGCAAGACCACTCCAGTCGCGTCGCTCGGGAAACGTAGGCACGTATATAGACAGTGGTGTAAAATAGCAATGTGTTTTGCAACATATTGTCATAAAAGTGAACTCTTCTAACTCACACGGTACTATTCCTGAAAAAATTCAATTTTCAAAATAAAACTTGCAAGTTTCGAAGAAAATAGAAGATACTTAACAGTAAATTACAGTATTTGTAAATAAATAGAAAACTGCGACGGAGTGCGAACGGTACAATATTATGTTTAAAGGAATTAATGATGACCATGAAATATGTCGCATCTTATGTACGCAACGACAAGACCACTCCAGCCGAGTCGATCTGCTGCGTAGGTTTGTATAGTGACACGCGTATAAAATAACGAATAGGTTTCACAATATATTGTCATAATTGTACAGTCAACTAATTCCAAGGGCTCATTTTCTCTGAAACACAATTTTCTATATAAGAAGCTGAAGACTAAAATAAAAAAAAAAAAAATAAAAAACTGAAATATCATAACATAAAGTTACAGAATGCTGAAATAAATACGAAGCTGCAAAAGAATACATACGATACAAAATCATGGCTAATGGAATTAACAAATACCATCCAGTAGTGACGCTCCAATATGACGTACGCAACTACAAGACCATTCTAGTCGTGTAGATCTGGCAGCCTAGGTACGTATACAGACAATCATATAAAAAAGCAGAGAATTTTACATGATATTGTCATAAACCTAAACTCATCTAACTCAAAAGAAACTTTTATTAAGAAATACAGTTTTTTAAAACGAAATTGATAACTTTGAAAAACATGGGAAATATCATTAATGTGATCTATATCTTGTAGGGATAAATAGAAGACTGCGAAAGGTAGCATACGGTACAACATTAAGGTTAAAGAATTTAACAATGACCATATAGCAAGGTCGCTCCGTTCTGTAGGACGCTACAGCAAGACTTCGCCAGTCGTCTCGCACAAACAGCGTAGCGATGTATACAGACAATCATATGAAATAACATTATATTTAACAAAATACTGTCACTAACGTAGACTCAACAAGTTCCAATGACACTAACACCAGTAAACAAATTCTTTTAAATAAAAGTAGAAAATTTTGAAACAAATTGAAAAAATCACATCAGTAAGTTACAGCATGTATAAATAAATGGATGACAGGGAAACAATGCATACGGTACAGTATCATGGATAGATAAATTATCGAAAATCATGCAGTAGTGTCGCACCGATATGCCGAATGAAACTGCAACACCACTATATTCGTGACGCTCAGGAAGCATAGATACGTATTGAGACAATCATATAAGAAAACAAAGAAATTAACACAATATTGTCACAAGCGTTGACGCAACTAATTCCGAATGGCACTTTTACTAAGAAATACAATTTTCTAGAATGCAAATTGAATACTTCGGAAAATATCGAAAATATCATAACACTACATTCGAGTTTGTACAAATAAATGGAAAACTGGGAAAAGTGCATACGATACAATATCGAGGTTGGCGAAATTACCGATAATCATACAGTAGTGTCACTACGATGTACCGAACGCAACTGCAACTGCACTCCAGTCGTGTTGTTCCGTCAGCTTAGGTACGTATACAGACGATCATACACAATAACTGATAGTTACACAAAGTAATGACATAAGCGTACATTAACCTATTTCCAAAGATACTTGTATTCTGTAATACAATTTTTTCAACTAACAATAGACAATTTGGAAAAAAATTATAATGACCATAGCAATAAATTGCAGTATTTATATATAAATATAAAAATGAGAAAGAATTGCTTGCGGTTCAAAATCATGCCTTAAGAAATTAACGGAGACCATACAGTAGTGTTGCTCGATCTGCCATACCATCATTCACTGTTCGAATATTATAGCAGGAGGTCAAGACATTGTAGAACTTTACCCATTCATATACATTCTGACTTTTTACCGTAGGCCATTCCTTCCGAGAAGCAAGCCCGCCTTATTGAAGGCATTACTCCATGTTCCGAGAAGCAAATTAGTAGACATTTTAGTGACGGGCACCTTAATTTCGTGTATGCATTAGAAGATCGGAACACAGACTGCTCATGAACATCACCACTCCCTATGAGAGTCGAACGGCCAAGTGAATAACTTCACCTATCCCGTGATTCCGAGAGACAACCCAGAAAATCCGTGAAGTAAGTCCTGTAAACAGAATGGGGAGTAGACACCTTATTTCGCAGTTTGAATATTAAAATAGACCGTCAAACTGTTTGCGAGCATTACCAATTGGTATAATGTTAAATGTTTTAGCGACAACCTTACCCTCCGAAAAACAAACCCGCTGCATCGAGAGTTTACCTTCGCGATCAGAGTTACAAATTAGTTTTTATTCTAGTGGCGGGCACCTTAATTTCAGGTATGAATAAGAGGATGGAGCGTCAAACCGTTGGAGAACGTCACCAATTGGTATAGAATCAAACGCATCACCGAAAACCTTACCCTCCGAAAACGCAGCCAGCAGTATCGACAGTACAGCATCGTGTTCAAAGGAACGTATTAGCATACATTTTAGTGACGATCACCTTAATTTCATGTATAAAACAGAAGATCGTTTGTGCGAAAGTTACCACCATCTTTGAAGGTCGAACGGCTAAGTCTATAGCGTCACTTATCCTATGAATCCGAGAGTCAAACCAGGTATTGCTGGGGAAAATGCGCTGAACTGTATTAGCAATAGATCCCTTTATTCACGGTTTGAATATTAAAATAGAGCGTCAAAGCGTTTGAGAACGTTACCAATTGCTATAAAGTCAAACCATTTACCGAATGGCTTAACGACTGAGAAGTTAACCCGCCCTATCGAGAGAAGCTACGTGATTAGGGATACATATTAGTAAACCCTTTTGTGACGGGGACTCTTATTTCATTATGAATTAGAAGATCGAGTGTGAAACCGCGCCAGATTGTTACCATCTTCTGCGAGAGACGAACTGCAAAATCAATAGCTCCACCTATCCAATGATTCCGAGAGTCAAATGAAATACTCCTGCAGTAAATCTGCTTTAAATTATTGGCATAAACCACACTGTGTCACGCAATAAATATTAAAGTAGAGCGTCAGACCTTTTGAGAGCGTTACGAATTGGTATAGAGTCAATCCTTTTGTCGAAAGCCTTACCTGCGGTGAATATAAGCCGCTGTATCCTGAGTATAACATCGTGTTCGCAAAAGTAAATTAGTATGCATTTTAGTGACGAGCACCATAGTTTCTCGTATGAGTTACAAAGATCGGGGTCAAAACGTTCGAGATCGTTGCACCGTCATTGAGAGTCGAACATCTGAATCAGTAGCTTCACCTGTCCCGTGATTACGAGAGACAAACAAGGTATTCCGGTAGAAAGTACGTTGAACAATATTGGCAATAGGCGCACTAATTCATTTTATGGATATTAAAGTTGAGCGTCAAACACTTCAGGTACGTTACCAACTAGTATAAAGTCAAACCTTTTATCGAATAACTTATCGACCTAGAACGAACACCGTACTAGCGAGTGTCTTGCTTAGTGCTCACGGAAACAAAATAGTAGTCATTATAGCAGGCGGAAACCTTATTTTCGTGTCTGAATAGCAAAATCAGGAGTCAAGCTACTCTAGAACGGAACCAGATTCCTTCGTATTCGAACGGCTAAGTTAATAGCTTCATGTGTTCTAGGAAACCGAGAGATAAAATAGGCACTCTGGGTGTAAGTGCGCAGTACCGTATTGGCAATAGACTCCTTAATTCTCGGAGTAGATATTAAAGCAGACCGACATACCGTTTTGGAGCGTTACCTACTTGTATATAGTTGAACCTTTCACCGAAAGCCATACCTGCCGAGAATGTAAATCTCCGTATCGAGACTAAAAACTTGTGTTCTGAGAAATACATTAGTATACATTTTAATGATGGGCTCCATAATTACATGTGTAATTTATAAGGTCGAGGATCAAACCGTTCGAGAACGTTACCACCTTCTTTGAGAGACGAACGGCTAAGTCCACAGCTTGCCGTAATCCAATCTTCAAAGAGGCAAATCTTGTATTCCCGTAGTAAATGTTACTAATTTGCTACCTTGAACACTGAGCAAGACACTTTCTTCAGCGGGTTGGGCTTCTCGGAAGGTATGGCCTTCGGTAAAAAGTTTGACTATAAATTATAAGATGAAGCACTATAACCGTCTGACGCTCTACCCTCATATTCGTAGCGTGAAATAAGCTGTACATTGCCAATATTGTCCAGCAGATGTGCTCCCGGAATACCTGGTTTGATATTCCGAATCACAGGATAGGTGAAGCTATTGGCGTGGCTGTTCGACTCTCAGAGAATGTAGTAACGTTCACGAGTAGTTTGGCACACGATCTATTAAGTCATATTTGAAATTAAGTTACTCGTCACTAAAATTTAGATTATTTTCCTTCTCTGATCACGAAGTTATACTCTCGACACAGCGAGTTACGTTCTCGGGTGATAATGCCTTCGGTAAAAAGTTTGACACTATACCAACAGGTAAGGGTCAGCGACGGCTTGAAACTGTACTTTAATCTTCATACAGTAAGTTTTGGTGTCGATTGTAAATACTGTTCAGCGGACTTACTGCCGGCATGCCTACCTTGACTCTCGGAATCGGCGAGGTGAAGCAATTGGTTTAGCGGCAGTCAAAAGTGGTCGACACGTTCCGAAAGGATTGACACTCAATCTTGAAATTCATACATGAAAATAAGGTGTC
Source organism: Lasioglossum baleicum (assembly GCF_051020765.1). Lineage (NCBI taxonomy): Eukaryota > Metazoa > Arthropoda > Insecta > Hymenoptera > Halictidae > Lasioglossum > Lasioglossum baleicum. The sequence continues at coordinate 181,504 of NW_027469296.1, read as the reverse complement.
CCTCTGCTGAAATGTCTTCTAATTTGCACCCGTGATAACAAGGCAAGGCACTTCGTCCAACGTATTAGGTTCTCGGATGCTAATGCATTCGGTTAGAAGAATGACATTATAGCAATTGGTAATGTTCTCCGACGATTTGCCCCCCTACTTTAATATGCGTGGCGTGTACTAAGGTCTCTATTACCAATACTATTCAGGGGATTTACGCCAGGAATACCTCGTTGGAATCTAGGAATCACATGATGGGTGAAGCTATTGGCTTAGCTGTGCGTCTTTAAAAAACGTGGAAATTTCCTCAAGCGGCTTGACAGTCCATCCTCCTATTCATACATGAAAGTAAGATGTCCGCCTGCAAAAATGTCTACTCATAGCATCCTGCAAGAACTAGGCAAGACAATCGCGGGCTTTCAGTAGGAAAGGTGTAGGGCAAGATTAATGAATTTATAATAATTGGGAATGCTCTCTTTCAGCTTGACTCTCTACTTTAATTTCGTTCCGTGAATTAACGTGTGTATTGCCAATACTGCTCAGCGCATTTACGCCCGGAATACATGGTATGACTCTCAGAATCTCAGGGAAGGTGAAGCTATTGACTTAGCCGGTCGTCTGTCACTGAAGGTGGTAACGCTCTCGAACGCTTTGACTCTCGGTGATGATAATTAATCACAACCATGTGGTGTATTTTCGCTAAAATGCCTTCTAATTTTTTTCCGGGAACATTAAGCATGCCACTAGCTACAGCGAGGTAGGATCTCGGAAGGTATGGTATTCGGTAAAAGTAATAACATTGTGCTGATTGGTAATGTTCTCTGTCGGTTTGACTTTCCACATTAGTATTTATACCTCGAATTAAGGTGTCAGTTGCCAATAAGCTGCAGCGGAATTGCTGATGGATTATCTGATTTGACTCTCGGTATCGCTGGAAGGGTGAAGGTCTTTACGTTGCCCTTGGAACCACAAAGGGAGTGGTAACGTTCTCCAACGGTTGAACCCTCGATCTTCGACTTCATACATGTAATTATGGTGACCGTCACTAAAATGTTTACCTATTTGTTTCTCTGATCACGACTATACACTCTAGAATGAGCGGGATAGGTTCTCGGAATGGTAAGGCCTTCGGAAATAGTCTGACTCCGTGCCAATATGTAAGGGTCAACAGTGGTGCGAATCTGTACTTTATCTTTCATACCGTGAATTAAGGAGCTTATTGCCAATACTATTCAGCTGGTTAACTCCAGGAATACATGGTATGACTCTCGAAACCGCAGGATAGGTGAAGCTATTGGCCTAACCTATCGACTCTGAAAGAGGGTGGTAACGTTCTGGAACAGTTTGGCCCGCTATCATCTAATTTATACACGAAGATGCTCGTCATTGAAATGAGTACTAACTTCATTCTCTGTACACGAAGTTATACTCTCGATACAGCGGGTTAGGATTTCGCAGGTTAAGTGCTTCGGTAATGCTTTTGACTTTATAGCAAATTGGTAACGTTCTCAAACGGTTTGACGCTCTGTATTTAATATTCAAACGACGCATAATGGTGACTATTTCCAATAATGTTCGGCCGATTTACTCCCGGGGTACCTAGTTATATCGTAGATCCTCAGGATAGGTCGTATGTGCTATTTCACAAAGAAGGTGGTAACGTCCTGGAACAGCTGTCATCTCGATCTTCCAATTCATACATGAAATTAAGGTCCCCGTCACTGACATGTATAATAATTTGCGTCTATGAACACGAAGACATAGTCTCGATTCAGCGGGCTAGCTTCACGGAAGGTAAGGCCTTCGGTAAAAAGTTTGACAGTATACAAGTACGAAACGTTCTTCCACCGTTTGACTCCCGCCGTTATTATTCAATCCGTGAATTATGGTGTCCATTGCCAATACTGTACAGGAGTTTGCTCACGGAATACCTGGTTTGACTACCAGAATCACAGGATAGGCGAAGCTATTGACGTAGCCGTTCGTCTGTCACAGAATGTGATAGCGTTCTCGAGCGATTTGACTCACGATCTTCTAATTCATACATGAAGCTAACGTGCTCCTCGCAGAAATGAATAATAATTTACTTCCCTGAATACGACGTGATATTCCCGATACAGCGGGATATTTATTCCGAGGGTATTATCTTCGGTAATGCCTTTGAATTCATAGCGATAGGTAACGTTCTGGAACGATTGGACGCTCAATTTTAATATTCAAACCGTAAACTAAGGAGTCTATTGCCAATATGGATCAGCGGATTTACTCCCTGAATACCTGGTTTCACTATCTCAATCGGAGGATACGTGAAAATATTGACTTACCCGATTGTCTCTTTCAGAAGGTGGCAACCCTCACGAGTGGTTCGACTCTCGATATTTTAGTTCATGCATAAAAATAAGGTGCCCGTCACTAAAATGTTTACAAGTTCCTCCGTCTGAACATGCTGATATACTCTCCATAGGGCAGATACATCTTTCGGCGGGTATGATATTCTGTAAGAAGGTAAACCCTACACGAATATGTAATGATCTACTACAGGATTGTTGGCCATGCTTAGTAGATATTTACAACCCTGAATTGAGATGTATATTGTAAATAGTGTAAAGAGAATTTACTCCCGGAATATCTGGTTTATCTTTCGCAAACATAGAATATATGAAGCTATTGACTTAGCTGCTCGTATCTCACAGAAGGTGGTTCCGTTCTCGATCGGGTTGACTTTCGATTATCTAATTTATACATGAAGTTAGGGTGCCGTCACTGAAATTAAGACTAACATCTTTCCCTGATCACGAAGGTATACTCTCGATAAAGCTGGTGAGGTTGCAGTGGGTAAGGCGTTCTGTAAGCAATTTAACCCTACACGAATATGGAATGTTCTACAACGGCTAGACGGCCTGCTTTAATATTTAATCCATGAATTGAGGAGTCTGTTCCTAATAATGTGCAACGCATTTGCTTCCGGAATAGCTGGTTTTACATTCGGAATCAGAAGATATTGTGAAGCTACTGACTAAGCCGTTCGTCTCTCACAGAAGGTGGTAATATTCCCGAACGGTTCAATTCTCGATTTACATATTCGTAATAAAATAAATGTTGCAGTCACTAAAGTGTTTAGTTATGTGTATCATTAAACACGTAGCTATACTCTCGATGGGGCGGGTTAGCTACTCGAACGGTAAGGCATTGCGTGATACGTTTGACTTTATGGCAATTGATCACGTTCTAACACGATGAGACGCTCAATTTTAATTTTCACTCCGCGAATTATGATATCTATTGCCAGTCCTCTTCAGCGGATTTACTCTCGGACTACCTGGTTTGACTCTCGGCATCGCAGGGAAGGTGGACGTATCGAGTTTTCCTTTCGACTCTCAAAGAGGGTGGTAACGTTCTCGAGCGGTGTGCCCATCGATCTCCTAAAACATACATGAAGTTGAGGTGCCCGTCACTGAAATGAAGACTAATTTCTTTCTCTGAAAACAAAGTCAAACTCTCGAAACTTCGTGTATGCTTCTCCGAGTGAAAGGCCACTGGTAAAGTGATTGACTTTGTACCAATTGATAACGCTCTCAATCGGTTTATCGCTCTACTGTAATATGGAAACCGAGAATTATGGAGCCTATTGCAAAAACTCTTCAACCGACTTACTCACAGAATACCTGGGTTGAATCTCCGAATCACTCGATAGAAGAATCAATTGATATAGCAGTTCGTCTCTCGCGGATTGACTCCAAGAATACCTGTTTTGTCACTCTGAATCTCTGGATAGATGACGCTATTGAGTTATCCGTTCGACTCTCACAGATGGTGGAAACGTTCTCGAACTGTATGTATCTAGATTATTCCATTCTCACGCGAAAATAAGGTGTCCGACAATTTAAAATGTATTCTAATTTGATTCCGTGAGGTAGTAAGCATGACACTCGCTACAACTGGTTAGATACTTGGAAGGCAATGTATCCGGTTCAAAGATTGAACATATAGCAGTCGGTACTGTTGTACGATGGTACGAATCTCTATAGTACTATTTAAACCGTAAACTATGGTGTCCATTCCCAGTACTCTTCAGTGGATTTACTTTCGGAATACCCGGTTTGCCACTCGGAATCACAGGATAGGTGGAGCTATTGACTCGGACGTTCGAATCTCAGAGAAACGGCAACGTTCTTCTGCGGTTTGGCCCTGCATCTTCTGTTTCGGACAAGAAGTTAAAGCGCCCGTCTCAAAAATGTTTACTAACCTCCTCCTATCAGTACGAAGTTATACTCTCGATACGGCCGGATATCGACTCCAAGGGTTCGGCTATCGGTAAAATGTTTGATTCTATACCAATAGGTAACATTCTACAACGGCATGGCTGTCGTCTGCTTCTTCATTCAAACCCTGAATTAATGTGTCTATTTTCAATACTGTTCAGCGGATTTACTCCAGGAGTACGTGGTTTGATGCTCGGAATCACAGAATGGGTGAAACTGTTGACTCAGCCGTTCTATTCTCAAAGACGGCGATGGCATTCATGAACGGTTTGACTTTCGGTATTGCTATTCGTGCATGAAAATACGGTGTTCGTCTGCTAAAAGGTCCACTAATTTGTTTCCGTCAACAACGAGCACGGCTCACCCTACAGCAGGTTAATATTCTCGGCAGGTAATGCATCCGGTAAGAAGAATGGCTTTATACGAATTAGTTATGACCTCCGACCGTTTGTCTCTTCGCTTTCATATTCAGATCCTGAATAAAGGCGTCTATTGTCAATACTTTTCAGCGAATTTACTCCCGGGCAACCTGGTTTGACTAACGGAATCACAGGATACGTGAAGCTATTGACATAGCCCTTCGTTTCTCAATGAAGGTGGTACCGTGCTCGATCGGTTTGATACCCGATCTTCTAATTCAAAGATGAAATTAAGCTTCCCGTCACTCAAGTGTATACTAATTTGTTTCTCTTAGCAGGAAGTCATACTCTCGACACAGGTAGATATGTTGTCGGAAGGTAACGCAGTCTGTATGCAGAATAACTGTATAACAATTTGAAATGATCTCCGACGACTTGACTTCATACTTTAATGCTCATGCCGATAACTTAGGACTCTATTGCCATTGCTGTGCAGCGGATGTACTTCTAGAATACCTGGTTTGACTATTGGTGTCGCATGATAGTTGATGGTATTGACGTAGCTGTACCTCTCTCAAAGAAGGTGGCTACGTTCTCGAACGATTTGCCCCCGATATTCCTATATGCAGCGGGTTGGGCTCTCGGAAGGTAAGGAATTGGTTGAAAAATTTGACTTTATTCCAATTGATATTGTTCTGCGACGGTTGGACTCTAACCATTAATATTTTTACCGTGGGGTAAGGTGTCTACTACTAATACTGTTCAGTGGATTTAATCCCGGAATACCTTGTTTGACTCTTCGAACCACAGGATAGGTGAAGCCATTGTGTTATATGTGCAGTGTCACGAAGAAGGTGGTAACGTTCTCGAACGGTTTCATCCTCGATCTTCCCATCCATTCATGCAATTACGTTTCCATTCCAAGCTATTTATGCCAATTTGTATCTCTGAATAGGAAGTAATACTCTACATAAATCGCGTTAAGTCCTCGGAGTGTTAGGTATTCTGTAACGCTTTTGACATCATTCCAATATGTAACGGTCTACAAATGTTTCACTCTGTTCTTTAATATTCTAACTGTGAACTAAGGTGTGCATTGCCAATATTGTACAATGGAATGACTCCCGGAATGCCTGGTTTGGCTCTCGGAATCACAGGAGAGGTGGAGCGATTGACTTAGCTGTTCGACTCCAAAAGAAGATGGTATCTCTTTCTAACGGTTTGACATTCGATTTTGCTACTTCTACATGGAAGTGTGGTGTCCGGCTGCTCACATGTAGACTAATTTGTATCAGTGAACAATAAGCAAGACACTCGCTACTGCGAGATCGGTTCTGGTGATGGAAGGTATTCCGTAAATAGAATTTGAGTATAACAACTGGAAATGTTGTCCCTTCGGATTGACCTTCTACTGTAATATTCATACCGCGAATGAAGGTGTCTATTGCTATTACTGTTCTGCGTATTTACTCCTGGAAAACCTGGCTTAGCGCTAGGATTCGCAGTATGTGTAAAACTATTGACCTATCCGTTCGACTCTCAGAAAGGGTGGTAATGTTCTCAAACGGATTGACGCTCTACTGTATTATTCAGTCTATGAATTCAGGTATCTATTGCCAATACTGTACGGCGCATTTACTCCAGTAATATTACGTTTGACTTTCGGAATCACAGGATATATGAAGCTATTGACTTACCCCTTCGAATCTCAAAGAAGATGGCAACTTTCACGAACGGTTTCACCCTCGTCCTTCGTATTCATATTGAAATTAAGGATCCGCTCACTAAAATCTTTAATAATCTGCTTCTCTGAATTCGAAGATATACTGTCGATGCCGAGGGTTTGTTTCGCCGAAGGTTAGGCCATCGGTAAAATGCTTAACTGTATACCAGTATGCGACTGTCAACAATGGTTTGACGGACTGCTTTAATTTTCAAATCGTGAAATAAGGTTTCTATTGCCAATACTGCTGAGCTGTCTTACTTTCGGAATTCCTGGTTTGACTTACGGAATCGCAGGATCATGTTAAGCTATTGACATCTCTGTTCGTCCCTCGCAGAAGGTGCCAACGTTCCCGAGCGGTTTGACTCTGTCCTTTAATATTCATAGCGTGAGTTAATATTCAATGATACCGTTTGGAAGCAAGTCAAACTCTTTACCGATGGCATTAACGTCCAAGAATCTGACCCGCTGATTCGAGAGTATAGCTACGTGTGTAGGGAAACACATTATTCTACATTTTAGTGTCGAGCACCTCAACTTCGTGATAGAATTTAAAGATCGAAGATCAATCCGTTCGAGAACGTTGCCACCTTCAGTGTGAGAATTTCGCCTAAGTCAATAGCTTCACCTATCCAGTGATTCGGAGAGTCAAACCGTGTGTTCCTGGTATAAATCCGCTGAAGAGTATTGGCAATAGACACCGTAATTCACGGCATGAATATTAAGGTTGAGAGTCAAACAGTCCGAAAACATTACCAATTGGTATAAAGTCATTCTATTTAACATACACCTTACATTTCGAGAACGCAAGCGGCCGTAGCGATTGTCTTGCTTTGAGTTCACAGGAACGAACTACGTGACAAGTTCACAGACGGACATCTTTATTTCATGTATCTATAAGAATATCTTATATCAAACCGTTCGAGAACGTTACCACCTTCTCTAAGCGTTGATCAGCTATGTTTACAGTTTCACCTGTCCTGTGATTCGGAAAGTCAAATTGGGTATACCGGGAGTCAATCCTCTGTACACGATTGGCAATGGACACCTTAGTTCACGACTTGAATATTGAAGCAGAGCGTCAAACCATCTGAGACCGTTACCAATTTGTATAACGTAATACTCTTCAAACGGATGCCTTACCTACCGAGAAACTAACAAGCTGCATCGAGCGTATATCTCCGAGTATCAGGTACACAAATTGGTATACATTTTAGTGGCGAGCATCTTAACTTCATGTACAAATTAGAAGATGGAGCGTTAAGCCGCTCGAGAACGTTGCCACCAACTGTGTGAGACGAACGGATAAGTGAATAGCTTCACATATCCAGAGATTCTGAAAGTGAAACTATGTATTCCGGGAGCAAATCCACTGAATGGTAGTAGCACTAGACACCTTGTTTCGCGTTTTGAATTTAAAGCCGATGGTCAATAATTTTGAGAACGTTACCAATTGATATAAAGTCAAACGTTTCACAGAAGGACTTACCATCCAGAAACCTCACAGGCTTCATCGTGAGAATAAGTTCGTGTTCTGAGAATGAAATTAGTATTCATTTCAGTAACGGGCATCCTTGCTTGATGTATTAATGAGAACATCGATGATGAAGCCTAGGCTAAGTCAAACACATCTACGTACTCTGTGCATCCGAGAGTCATACCGGGTATTCAGGGAGGAGTTCCCTGAACAGTATTTGGCAATAGACAGCTTATTTCACGTTATCAATATTAATGTTGAGATTCAAACGTTTGTACAGCTTTACCTATTCGTATGGCGTCAATCTTCTTACCGAAGGCCGTACCTTCCGAGAAAATAACCCGCTGTATTGAGAGTATAACTTCGTGTCCAAAGATGCGAACTGGTAAATGTTTTAGTAATGGGCCCCATAGTTTCTTGTATGAGTTACAAAATCGTGGGCCAAACCAATCGATAACGTTACCACGGTCATTGAGAGTCGCACAGCTAAGCAAATAGCGTCACCTATCCTGTGATTCCGAGAGTCAAACCTGGAATTCTGGGAGTGAATATACAGGACATTATTGGCAATAGACACCTTCATTCACGTACTGAAAATTCAGGTAGTGGCTCAAACTGTCTGAGAACAATATCAATTGGTATAAAGTCATTCTTTACACGAATACCATGCATTCCGAGAACCAAACCCGCTGTAGTGACCTGCTAGGAGAGACCTGCTAGCTGTTTACTCAAATACAATTCAGTAGACATTTTGGCAGTGGGACACTTTATTATCATGCTTCAGTAGCAAAATCGAGAGTCAAACCGTTGGAGACCGTTACAACATTCCTTGAGAGCCGAACGGCTAAGTCTATAGCTTCGCCCATCCTGTCATTCCGGGAGACGAACGAGGTACACCAGTAGTAAATACCCAGTACAATATTGGCAACGCACACCGTAATTCACGGTATGATTATTAAAATAGAGCGTAAATCCATTTGCGGACGTTACCAACTGTTATAAAGCCTAAAGTTTTTCCGAAGACCTTCCGTCAACCTCACCGGCTTCATCGAGAGTATACGCTCGTACTCAGGGAAATAAATTAGTATTCATTTCAGTGTCGGGCACCTTAACTTCATGTATGAACTACATGATCGAGTGTCAATCCGCTCGAGAACGTTGCTGCCATTTTCAACTGCCGGATTTTACGACCAACAGCTACACCTATCCTGTGATTCCGAAAGTCAAACATGGTATTCCTCGAGTCAATACGCTGTACACTACTGGCAGCGGCACTTTCATCCACGGTTTTAGAATTAAAGCTATGCGTCAGACCGTTGAAAAACGTTTCTTATTCGTATAGAGTCAAGCACTTTACTGGACGCCTTGCCATGCGATATCCAAACTCGATGTATTGAAAGTATATATCGTGATCTGAGAAAGAAATTAGTATAGACTTCAGTGACGGGTAACCTAATTTTATTAATGAATTCGATGATCGATTGTGAAACCGTTCGAGATCGTTACAACCTTATATGGGAATCGAACGCCTATGTAAGTAGCTTCACCTACCCTTTGATTCAGGGAGTCAAACCAAGTAATCCGAGAGTAAAGTCGCTGAAGTTTATTGGCAATGGACACCTCAGTTCACGGTATGAATATTAAATTAGATCGACAATCCGTTCGCGGAAGCTACCAATTTGCAATAAAGATCATCTCAACGTTATTCTGGACAGCTTACCCTACGAAAGCCTAATACGGTGTACTGGGAATGTAACATGCTGTTGAGAGGAACAAATACACACACACATTAATGACGGGAACCCTAATTTCATGTATGAAGTAGAAGATCGAAGGTTAAATCGATCGACAACGTTACATCCTTCTATGTGAATGGACCGGCTAAGTCATTAACTTGACCCAATCTGTGATGCCTAGAGCGAAACCAGGTTTTCCCGGAGTATATTCGCATAAATTATTTGCAACTATCACCTCATTTCACGATTTGAATATTAATGTAGGGCGTCGGAACGTTGAAGAATGTTACGTATACGTACAGAGTCAAACTGTGTACCAAAGGTCTCACCTTCCGAGAAACTAACCCACTGTATCGAAAGTATAACCTCGTGTTCAGGGAGGGAAGTGGTATGTACTTTAGCAACGGGCCCCTTAATTTCAGGATTGAATTCGAATATCAAGGTATGAAACTGTTCGAAAACGTTACCACCTCTTGTGTGATTGGAACGGCTTAGTCATTAGCTTCAGCTACCATTTGATTCCGAGAGTCAAACAAGGTATTCCGGGAGTAAACCGGCCGAACAGTAATGGCATTAGACACCTTAATTCACGGTAGGAAGATTAAAGTACAGAGTCAAGCCGTTGTTGAACGTTACGTATTGGTATAGAGCCAAACTTTCTACCGAAAGCATTACCATCCGAGAAGCTGACCCGCTGTATCGAGAGTATAACTACCTGTCGAGAGTAGCATAATAGTATACATTTTGGTGACGGCTACCCGTATTTCATGTGTGAATTATAAGATCAAGCGATAAACCGTGCGAGAACGTTACAACATCCATTGAGAGTCGAACGGCTGCCGCAATAGCTACACTTGTCATGTAATTCCGAGAGTCAGACCATGTAATCCGGCAGTAAATGCCTAGGCCAGTATTGGCAATAGACACCGTATTTCACGCTTTGAATATTAAAGCAGAACATCATACTGTAGTTGAACGTTACATATTGGTAGAGAGGCAATCTTTTTCCGATGGCCTTACCTTGCGCCATAAACAACGCGCTGTAGTAAGTGCCTTGCATAGGGTTCATGGAAACGTATATGTGGACACTTTAAAGACAGGAACCTTAACGTCATGTACGAATTAGAAGGTCCTGTGTCAAACGAATAGTGTATGTGACCAGGTATTCCAGGAGTACATATGCTACGCAGTATGGCATTAGATACCCTGCTTCTCGTTACAAATGTTAAAGTACAAAGTCAAACAGTTGGATAACGTTACGTATTGGTATAGATTCAAAATTTTAACCGCAGGCCTTACCTTGGATATGTTAACCCGCAATATCGATGGTACATCTTCGTGTTCAGAGAAGCAAATTAGTCTTCATTTCAGTGGCGGACATCTGAACTTCGTGTATGAATTAGTAGATCGAGGGTGAAACCGATTCGAGGAAGTTACCATCTCCTGTGAGAGACGAACGGCTAGTTAAATAGCTTCAGATATCCTGTAATTCCGATAGTCAATCCAGGTATTCCGGGAGTAAGTCCGATGAACAGTATTGGTAACAGTGAAATTCATTCACGGTTGGAGTACTATAGCAGGCCATTTAGCCGCTGTAGATCATTGCATATAGGTGTTGGGTCAAACAACTTACGCAATGCCTTTCGCACCGAAAATCTATCTCGCTGTGTCTGGAGTATAACACCGTGTTCGGAGGTTCGAACTGGTATATATTTTGGTGACGAGAACGATAATTTCATGCATGAATTAGAAAAAGGTGGGACAAACTGATCGAGAACTTTGCCACCTTCTGTGAGAGCCGAACGCCTTAGTCACCAGCTTCAGCTATCCAGTGATTCGGAGAGTCCAACCAGGTGTTGTTGGAGTAAATACGCTGAACACTATTGTCAATAATGACTATAATTCACGGTATGAATGAAAAAGCAGGTTGTGAAACCGTTTGAGAACATTGCCAATTGGTATAAAGTCAAACACTATACCAATGATCGTACCTTCGGAGAAGCTAGCCAGCCTTTCGAGAAATTAACCTCTGGATCAGTGGAACAAATTACATTACATTCTAATTGCGGGCACTATAGCTTCATGTATGAGATAGATGATCGAGTGTAAAACCGTTCGGGACTGTTACCTCACTCCTTTAGAGTCGTGCGCATACGTCAATATCTTCACATATTCAGTGATTCTGGGTGTCAACCTAGGTATTCCAGGAGTAAATCCGCTGAACAGTATTGCCAATAGATACCTTAATTCGAGGAGTCAATATTATATTAGAGCGTCACCCGTTAATGAACATTACCAGTTGTTATAACGTCAAACGTTTTACCGAAAACCATAACGCGCGAGAATCTAACACGCCGCATCGAGAGTACAACATCGTGTTTAGAGAAACACATCAGCAAATGATTCAGTGACGGCACCATAAATTCATGAATGAATTAGAATATAGATGGTCAAATCGTTCGAGAACATTACCACACTCTATGAGAGTAGGATATATAGTTCAATAGCTTCACCAATCGTGTGATTCTGAGAGTCAATCTAGGCATTCCAGGAGTAGATCGGCTGAACAGTATTGGCAATTGACACCTGAGACCACGGCTTGAATATTAAAGTAGAGCGTCACAAAGTATGATATCGTTACCAATTGCAATAATGTCAAACATCTCAGCGAAGGCGCTACCTTCCGTGCACATCATCCTCGGGATCGAGAATGTAACTCCGTCTTCAGAGAAAGAAGTTAATATTCATTTCCGTGACGGGCGCTTTATCATCATGTATGAATTAGAAGATCGTGCGTAAAACTGCACAAGGACTTTGCCACCATCTGTGAAAGACGACCGGCTAAGTGAACAGCTTCACCTATTCTGGGATACCTAGAGTCAACTAGGTACTCCGGCAGAACATGCGAGAAACAATGTTTGCAGCAGACACCTTACTTTTCAGATTGAATATAAATATAGAGCGTAACACCGTTTGTGAACGTTACCAATAGCTACAATGTCAAACGTTCTACCGAAAACCTTACTTGACGCAAACATCTCCCGCTTCATGTAGAGTAGGTCATCCTGTCCATAGAAAGAAATTAATATCGATTTAAGGAACGGGCACATAAACTTCATGTATGAATTATACGATTGAGGGTCACGCAGTCGGGAACGATACCACAAACATTGAGATTCGAACGGCAACGACAGTCGCTGCACTCATCTTATGCCTCCGAGAGTCACACCACGTATTCCTGGAGGAAATCCGCTGTACAGTATTTGTATTAAAAAACCTACATCCCACTTTAATTATTAAAGTACAGAGTCAACAGTTGTACTAATATACCTATTGGTATAGGGACTATCCCTTCACCGATAGCCGTACGTTCCGAGAGGCTAACCCGCTGTGTCGAGAATATGTTTTCGTGCTCAGAAAAGCAAAATGGCATAAATGTTAGTGATGGGCACCATAATTTCATCTATGAATCAGAAGATCGAGGGCCGAACCGTTCGAGAACGTTAGCACCTTCTTTGAGAGTCGAACAGCTAAGTCAACAGCATCACCTATCTCGTGATACCGAGAGTCAAACCAGGTATTCCGGGAGTAAGTCGGCTATACAGTATTGGCATTACACACCCAATTTCTCGGTATCTATACTACATTGCAGAGTCAAACCGTTGGTGAACGATAGTTATTGGAATAGAACCAGTAGGTAATGTTCTACAACGGCTTTTTGGCCTGCCTTAATATTCAAACCGTGTATTGAGGTGTCTATTGCCATTAGTTTTCAGCGGACTTATTCCCGGAGTCCCAGGCTTGACTCTCGGAGTAACAGGGCAGATGAAGGTATTGGCCTAGCTGTTCGACACTCAAAGAAGGTGGTGTCGTTCTCAAGCGGTTGGACACAAGATGTTCTAATTCAGACATGAAATTAAGGTGCCCGGCACTGAAATGTGAACCGATTTCGTTCTTTGAACACGAAGTTATACTCTCTCTGTACCGGGTTAGGTTCTTGGAGGGTATGGTCTTGATTAAAACATTTGACATTATAGCAATAGGTAACGTTCTACAAGGGATATGCCCATTACCTTAATTTTCATACCGTGAATTAGGGTGTCCATTGCCAAACGTGTACAGTTTGTTGACTCTTGGAATGCCTGTTGTGTCCTTCGGAATTGCAGGACATGTGAAATCACTGACGTGCCCTTTCGACTCCCAAAGAAGGCGGTAACGTTCTCGAACGGCTTTCCATTCAATCTTCGAGTTCATTCATGAAATAAAGGTGCCCGTCACTTAAATTTATAGTAATATGTTCCACTGAACACAATGTCATGCTATTCATACAGCGGATTAGATTAGCCGCAGGTAAGGAAGTCGGTCAAAGGTTTGTCTCGATAAATATTGGTAACGTGCTCAAATGGTTTGGCGCCCTACTGAAATATTCATGCCGTGAACTGTGGCTCCTACTGTCAATAATGTTCAGCAGATCTATTCCCGGAATACTTGATTTGACTCTAGGAATCACAGTATAGGTGTAGGTATTGACTTATGCTTTCTATTCTCAAAGTAGGTGATATCGTTCTTGCGCGATTTGACCCTAGATTATCTACTTCATACATAAAATTAACGTGCTCGTCATTAAAATGGATACCAATTTGTTCCATCGAACAGGATGTTATACTCCCGATTCAGCGGGTAAGCTTCTGGATGGTAAGTCCTTCTGTTAAGAGTTTGACTCTATAGGAATAAGTAACGTTCTACGACGGTTTGGATCTGTACCATAGTATTTATACCGTGAACTATGGCGCGAAATGCCATTACTCCTCAGAGATTTTGCTCCCGGATTACCTGGTTTGACTCTCGGAATCGCAGGATGGCTGAAGCTATTGATTTAGCCGTTAGTCTCACACAGAAGGTGGCAACGTTCTCGAGCGGCGTGACCCCCGATTTTCCAACCCATACATGACGATAATATGCCATGTGTGAATTAAGGTGGCTGTTTCCTGTACCCTCGAGCTAATTGACTCAAGGAATGCCTAGAATCACTCTCGGAAACATAGGATATATGAAGCTATTCACTTAGCTGTTCGAACTTCTAAGAGCGTGGAAATGTTCCCAAACGGTTTAACCATCCATATTATAATTCATACATGAATTTAAGGTGCTATCTCTAAACCCTGAACTGATGTGTTTCTCCAAGCACGAAGTTATAGCCTCGATACGGCGGGTTACCTTCTCGGACGGTAACGCTTTCGGTAAAACGATTGACATTATAGCAACTGATAACGTTCTCAAACGGGGTGGCGCTCTATTTTAATATTAAAACCGTGGAGTATGTTGTCTATATCCAATACCGGTCAGAGGATTTACTCCTGGGATACCTGGTTTGAATCTAGGATTCACAGAGTAGCTGAAGCCGTTGACTTAGATGTTCAAATATCATAGATAGTTGTAACGGTCTCGAACTGTTTTACCCTCCACCATCAAATTCCTACATGGCGTTATGGTGCCCGTCACTGAAATGCATACTATCTTCCGTCTCTGAACACGAAGTTATACTCTCGATGAAGCCGGTGTGGTTCGCGGAACGTAAGGCCTACGGTAATGCGTTAGATTTTATTCCTATCTGTAACGCTCCCAAAGGTTTGTCTCTGTACTTTAATATTTATACCGTGAAAAAGGTTGCCTAATGCCAATAATGTACAGCTGATTTACTCCCGAAATACCTCATTTGACAGTCGGAATCGTAGGAGAGGTTAAGGTATCGACCCAGCCGTTCGATTATCAAAGGAGGTGGTAACGTTCACGAACGGTTTGACACTCGATGATGATATTTATCCACCAAAATGTGGTGTCCGTCCAATAAAATGTCTACTAATTTCTTTCCGTGATCACCAAGCAACACAGTCGGTGCAGCCGGATATGTTCTCGGAAGGTAAGGTAGTTGTCCACAAGCCTGACTTTATACCAATTGCTAATACTCGCCAACGCTTAAACTTTGTACCTTAATTTTCATACCGCCAGAAAAGGTGTCTATTGCCAATACTATTCATAGGACTAACTCCCGGACTACCTAGTTTGACTATCGGAATAACAGGACAGATGAAGCTATTAACATAGATGTGCGGCTCCCAAAGATGATGATAACACTATCGAACGATTACACACTCGATCATCCAATTCATACATGAAATTATGGTGCCTGTCACTAAAATGCCTACTACTTTGTTTCTCTTAACACGATGTTGTACGCTCGATACAGCGGGATACATACTCGGATGGTTACATGTTCTGTACGAAGAATGACTTTATAACATCTGGTACTGTTCTCCGACGATTTGACTCGCTACTATAATGCTAATGCCAAGAATTCAGGTGCCAATTGCAAATGCTGTACTGCATATGTACTCCTAGCATTCCTGGTTTGACTTTCGGCATCCCAGGACTGGCGAAAGTATTCACCCAGTCGCTTGATTCTCAATGTAGGTGGCGTCGTCCTCGAACTGTTTGACACTCGACCATTTAATTCACACATGAAATTAATGTGCTAGTCGCTCAACGTATACCAATTCGTGCCACTCTACCCGATGATATTCTCCCGATACAACGGGAAACTTTTCGGGAGGGTAAGTTCTTCGGTAAAACGATTGACTTTATAGGAATTGGTAACGTATCATACGGTCCGACGCTCTACTTTAATATTCATATCCTGAATTGAAGAGCCCATTGCCAATACTGAACAGAGCATTTACTCCCGACATATCTGGATTGATATTCGGCATCACACGATAAGTGAAACTATTGATATTGCCGTTCGACCACCAATGAAGGTGGTAACGTCATCAAATGGATTGACACTTGATCTTCTATTTCATAAATGATATTCAGGAGCCCGTCATTGAGATGAATATTTACTTCTTACTATGAACACGAGGTTCTATTCTCGATAACGCGGGTGAGGTTCGCGGATGTTAACACCTTCTGTAAAACGTTTGAATTCGTACCAACTGTCGAAGCGTTTGACGCTCCACTGTATTCTTCAGACCATGTATTGAGGTGTCAACAGGCAAAGCTCTTCAGCAGCCTTGCTCCCAGAATACCTGGTTTGACTCTTCGAATCACAGGATTGGTGCGGTTACTTGCTCAGCCGTTCGTTTCATACAGAATGTGGCAACGTTCAAGAGGGGTTTGACTGTCTACCTTCCAAACGCTACATGATAATAGGATGCCCATCTGCTAAACTGATTACTATTTTGTTTCTCTAACACGAAGATATACCTACGACGCAGCGGGTTATGTTCTCGGAAGGTAGGGAATCCTATAAGGAATATGACGAAATAACAATGCGTAACGTTCGCAAACAGTTTGACAGTCATCTTTACTAATCATACAGTGAATTGACGATTCTATTGCCAATACTGTGCCGCGGATTTGCTGCTGGAATACCAGGCTTCACGTTCGTAATAACAGGATAGGAGACGCTATTGGCTTAGCCGTTCGAATTACAAAGAAGTTTGAAACGTTCCCGGACGGTTTGACCCTCGATCTTCTAAGTCATACCTGAAATGAAGGTACCCGATAGTAAAGTGCATATGAATTTTCTTCCCTGAACACGAAGTTATATTCTCGATACATCTGATTATTGTCTCCGTAGGTAAGGCCGTTGGTAAAAAGTTGGACTCTATACCAATAAGAAAGTTTCATGATACGTTTGACTCTGCAGTTTAATATTTATACAGTGAAATAGGGCGTCTTATGCCAATGCTGTACAGCGGATTTCGTCCCAGATTACCCGGATTGCCTCTTGGAGTAACAGGATCGGTGAAGCTATTGACTTAACTGATGGCCTCGCAGAAGGCGGTATCGTTCTGGAACGGTTTGACACCTGATCTTCTAATTCATACATGAAATTAAGGTGCCCGCCACTAAAATATATACTATTTTGTATCTCTGATCACGTAGTTACCCTCTGGATGCAGCGGACTATGTTGCTGGAGGGTAAGGATGTCTGTAAAGCTTATGACATTATAACAATAGGTAACGATCTACAAGGGATCGACTCTGAACCTTTATATTCGAACCGTGAATTAGGGAATCCATTGCTAATACTGTTCTGCGGATATACTCCTGCTACACCGGGTGTGACTCTCGGAACCACCGGATAGGAGAAGCTATTTGCTTAACTGTTCATCTCACAAAGAAGGTGGTAACGATCTCGAATGGACTGACCCTCAATGTTCTTGTTCAGAAATAAAATTGCGGTGCCGCCACTAAAATGTATACCAACTGGCTGCTATGAATACGAAGTTATTCTCCCGATGCAGGTGGTCAGGATCTCGGAAGGTATGACCGTCGATAAAAAGTTTGACTCTATACCAATCGGTAACGTTCTCAAACGGTTTGACGCTCTACTGTATAATAATCATACCGTGAATTAAGCTGTCCATTGCCAACAGTGTACGGCTGATTGATTCCTGGAATACCTGGTTTGTCTATCGGAATAACAGGATAGGTGATGATATTGTCTCAACTGTTCGACTCTCAAAGAAGGGAGGATTGTTCTCAAAGGTTGTGACTTTCGATTATTCTGTTCATACAGGAAAAGCAGATTTGCTTCTGCTATAATGACAACTAATTGGTTTCCCTTAGTTGTATTTTAATATTCACTCCGCGTATTGAGGTACCTATACCCAATACTCTTCAGCGCATTTGCCCTCGGATTACCTGGTTTCACTCTCGGGATCACAGGATAAATGTAGCAATTGACTTAGCCGTTCGACTTTCGAAGAAGATGAGAACGATCTCGATCGGTTTGACAATCGACTTTCTAATTCATGCATGAAGATAAGGTGCTCGTCACATAAAATGTATACTAATTTTATTATCTGAACATGAAGTTATTCGCTCAATGCAGTAGGTTATGTTCGCTGAAGGTACCGCCTTCGTTAAATCATTTGACTTTCTATGATCTGGTACCGATCACAAACGGTGTTACGCACAATCTTAGTACTCACGCTGTGAATTAAGGTGGTTATTGCCACTGCTGTACAGGGCATTTGGTCCCGGAGTACCTGGTTGGACTCTCGGAATAACGGAATAGGCTAAGGTCCTGACTCAGCCGCTCTTTTTACTCGTTCATGGCAAACCAACTATACCGGGTGTAGGTCTGGTGAACAGTATTGGCATTAGACTCCTTTCATCACGGTTTGTACACTAAATTAGAGCGTCCATCCATCTGAGGTTTTTATCAATTTGTATAAAGTCATACTTCTTATCCAATACCTAACCCTCCGATGGCCAAACCCTCTACCTCAAGAGTATAACTTCGAGTTCAAGGAATCAAATTAGTAAACACTATAGTGACGGGCACGTTAATTTCATGTATGTATTAGAAGATAGAGTATCAAACCGTTCGAGAGCGTTACCACCTTCTGTGAGAGACGAGCGGCTAAATCAATAGTTTCACCTGTCCTGTGATTCCGAGAGTCATACCTGGCATTCCGAGAGTAAATATGCATAACAGTATTAGCAATAGGTACATTAATTTACGGCTCGAATATTAATGCATAGAGTGACTACTTTCTAGGACGTTACATATTGCAATAGAGGCAAACTTTTTACCCAAGGCCTTATCATCCGAGAAGATAACCCGCTGTATCGAGGGTATTACTGTGTGTTCATAGAAGCATATTAGTACACATTTTAGTGGCCTGAACACTAAATTCATGCTTAAATTAGAAGATCGAGGTCAAACAGATCGATAACTAATCCATCTTCTTTGAGATTCGAACGGTAATGTCAATAGCTTCGTGCATCCTGTGACTCCGAAAGTCAAACATGATATTCCAGGAGTAAATGCGCTGTACTGTGTTGGCAATAGATGCCTTAATTCCGTGGATTGACTATTAAAATAGATCGTCACGCCGTGTGAAATCGTTACATATTGCTATGAAGTCTAATGTTTTACCGATGACTTACCCCCCGAAAAACTAACCCACTGTATCCAGAGAATAACGTCGTGTTTAGAGAATCACATTTGCATACATTAGATTGTTGGCATCTTAATTTTATGTACGAATTTGATGGTGAAGGGTAACACAGCATGGGACCGTTACCACATTCTATTATATTCAAGCAGCAGAGTGAATAGCTTCACATACCCAGTGTTTCCGGCTGTCAATGCAGTCATTTCGGAAATAAACCAACTGGACAGCATTAGTAATAGTCACCTTAATTCACGGTTTGAATATTAAAATACAGTGTCAAGCCAATTGTGAATGATACCAATTATTATAAAGTCCAACGTTTGACCGAAGCCCGTAGCTTCTGCGAAACTCACCCGCCTCATCGAGAATATAACATCGTGTTCAGAGGATCAAATTAGTAAATATTTTAGTGACGGGGACCTTAATTTCATTATGAATAGGAAGACCAAGTGTCAAACCGATCGAGAATGCTACCACCATCTTCGAGAGTCGAACGTATAAGACAATGGCTTAATCTATCCTTTGAGTCCGAGATTCAAACCAGGTATTACGGGATTAAATGCATTGAACAGTATTGGCAATAGGAACCTTAATTCACGGTGTGAATTTGAACTAGAGGGTCAATAACTTTGAGAACGTTACCGATTCGTGCAACGTCAAACGTCTTACATACGTCCTCACAGACCGAAGGTCTAACCGGCTGTATCGAGTGAAAAATATCGTGTCTTGAGGTACAAATTTACTTAGAAGTTATAGTATTAGTTAGAAGATCGCGGGAAAAACGGTTCGAGATCTTCACCTCCTTCTTTGAGAAACGGACAACTAGGTCAGTAGCTCCACCTATCCTGTAATTCCGAGAGTCGAACACAGGTATTCGGGGATTAAATCCGCAGAACAGTGATGGCAATTGACACCTAAATTCACGATATAAGGATTAACATACATAGTCAAACCGTTGCAGAAAGTTACGTACTGGTATAGTGTTAAACATTTTATCGAGAGCCTGACCATCCGACACGCAAAAACGCTGTATCCAGTGTATATCATCGTGCACAGAGAAACAAATTAGTCTAGAATTTAGCGGCGGGCACTATAGTTTCATGTGTGAATTAGAAAGTAGAGCGTCAAATCGCAAAGGATCGGTACCACTGTTGTTGAAAGTCAAACGGCTAAGTTAATAGCTCACATTATACTATGGTTCCGAGAATAAAACCAGGTATTCCGAGGGAGAATCCGCTGAAGTGTATTGGCAATAAATACCTCAATTTGCGGCGGGAATATTAAAATAGAGCGACGCACCGTGTGGAAACGTTACTTATACAAAGTCAAATGTTTTTCCGAATGCCTGACCATCCCAGAAGCTAGCCCGCCGTGTGGCCAGCGTAAATGCGTGTTCAGAGAAGCATATTAGAATCTATTTTAGTGACGGGCACCTTGATTTCATGAATGCATCAGGAGATCAAGTGCCAATCCGTCGGGGAACGTGACCACCTTCTGTGACAGTCGAACGGGTAAGTCAGTAGCTTCACCTATCCTGGGATCCGAGAATCAAACCTGGTGTCCCAGGAGTTCATCCCATGAAAGGTATTTTCAATGGACACATTAATTCACGGTTAGAATAGTAATGTCAGACGTCAAATCAACGTAGAACGTTACCTATTCGTATTGACTCAAACTTTATATCAAAGGCCTATCGCTCCGAGAAGCCCAACCCGCTGTAGGGAGTCCCATGATTGTTATTCACGAAATGAAATTTGAAGACATCTTTGCAGACGGACACTTCATTTTCACGTAGGTATAACAAAATGGGGAGTCAAACTGCTCGAGATTGTTTTCCACCCTATTCGTTATTCGAACGGAAAAGTCAATAGCTTCACCTATCCTGCGATTCCGAGAGTCATACCAGGCAATCCTGGAGTAAATCCGCTAAGCAGTATTGGCAACAGACACGATAATTCACGGTTTGAATATTAAAGAATAGCGTAAACCCGTTCGGGAACGATACCAGTTGCTATAATGTCAAACATTTTACCGAAGACCATACGCGCCGAAAAAATTTATCCGCTGTATCGAGGGTATAACTTCTTTTTCAGAGAATAAAATTAGTATTCATTTTCAGTGACGGGCTACCTTAACTTCAAGTACGAATTAAAGGATCGATGGTCAAACCTCTCGAGAAAGTTACCTCATTCTTTGAGTATCGAACTGATAATTCAATAGCTACACCTATTCATTGATTTTGAATGTCAGGCAAGGTATTCAGGGAGAATATTCGCTTAACAGTGTTGGTATTAGACTCCTTATTTCACGGCTTGTATATTAAGGTAGAGCGGCAAACCATTTGAGAACGCTACCAATTTCCATCGCGTCAAACCATTTACCGAAAGCCTTACCTGAGGTGAATCTAACCTGATGTATCGGGAGTATAACATCGTGATTAGTGGGACAAATTACTATAAATTTTAGTTGCGGGCATTTTAGTTTCAGGAATGAATTAGAAGATCGGGTGTCAAACCGTTCGATACCGTTACCACCTTCTATGACATTCCAGACAGCGAAGTCAATAGCTGCACCTTTCTTGTGATTCAGAGAGGCTAGCCAGGTATTCTGGCAGTAAATCCGCTGAACAGTATTGACATCATACACCCTATTTCACGGTATAAATATTAAACTCCAGAGGCAAACCGCTGTAGAACGTTACGAATTGTTAGTGAGACCAACTTCTTTCCGAAGGCCTTGCCTTCAGTGAAGCTAACCCGCCGTCTGATGAGTATAACTTAGTGTTGAGGGAGACAAATTAATATACATCTAAGTGTCGTGCTCCATAATATCATGTATGAATTAGTGGACCGATGGTCAAACCGCTCGCGAACGTTACCACCATCCTTGAGAGACGGACGTCTAAGTCAATAGCTTCACGTATCCTATCATTACAAAAGTCAAACATGGTGTTACCGGAGTAAATCCGCTGAAACCGATTGGAAATTGACACCATAATTCACGAATTGAATGTAAGTGCATAGCATGAAGCTGTTTGAGAGCGTTACCAATTTGTTTAAAGGCAACCGTTTTACGCAAGATGTTACCTTCCTACAACCTCACCCGCTGCATCGAGAGTGAAACTTCGTATCCAGAGAACGAATTAGTATGCATTTTAGTGACGGGCACCATAATTTCCTGTTTGAATTTGAAGATCGAGGGTCAAACAATTTATGGACGTTACCAACCTCTTTGACATTACATAGGCGACCCTGTGATTGCGACAGTTAGACCTGGTATTCGGGTAGTAAATCCGCTCAACAGTATTGGCAACAGAGACCTCAATTCACTGTTAGAATATTCCACTAGATGGGCAGATCTGTTGAGTGCGTTACCAATTGTTATACAGTCAAACGTTCTACGGATGACCTAACACTACGAAAGCCTACCACGCTGTATCAAGAGTATAACCTCCTTGTCTGAGATTTAAATTAGTATTCAGTTTAACGGCGGCGCCATAATTTCATGAATGAATTACAAAATCGAGGGGCAGGACTATCGATAACGTTACCACCTTCGCTGAGAATCGAAAGGCTAAGTCAATAGCTTCACCTATCTTGCTATTCCGAGCGCCATACCAGTTATTCCGGGAGTAAATCCAGTGATCAGTATACGAAATAGAATCCTTAATTTACTGTTTCTATGTTAAAGTAGAGCGTCAAACCGTTTGAGAACGTTTCCAATTCCCATAGAGACAAACCTTTTTCAAAAAGCCTAACAGTTCGAGAAGGTAATCCCCCGTGATGATAGTACAACTTTGTGTTTAGATAAACACACTAGTATACATTGTAGCAGCCGGAAACCTTCTTTTCATATATGAATGGGAGGGTCGAATGTCAAATAGTGCAAGAACGTTGCCAGCCTCTGTGTGATTCGGAATGCTAATTCAATAGCTACACCTATCCTGTGGTTCCGAAGGTTAGATCAAGAATTCCGGGAGTAAGTCCGCTGAACATTATCGGCAATAGGCGTCTTAAATCACGGTTTGGATATTACAGTAGAGCTCCAACCCATTTGAGAACGTAATCTATTTATATCGAGTCAAACCTTTTACCGAAAGCCTTACATGCGGTTAGTCTAGCCGCTGAGGTCGGCCACCTAAATTTCATGTATGAATTAGAAAACCGAGGGTCAAACAGTTCGGGAACGTTACCTCCTTGTTTGAGTGTCGAACGGCTAAGTCAATAGGTCCACCTACCTGTGATTCCGAGAGTTATAGCACGTATTCCAGGAGTAAATACACTGTACAGTATTGACAATAGACGCCTTAATTCACGGTTCCAATTTAAAATCAGGAAGTCGAACCGTTGAAGAGCGATACCCATAGGTATGGAGTCAAACATTTAACCGATAGCCCAACTTTCGGAGACGGTAACCCGCCGAACCTAGTGTATAACTTCGGGTTCACAGGAAGAAATTAGTAAGCGTTTTTGTGACGAGCTCCTTAATTTCACTATGAATAAGAAGATCGAGGGTCAACCCGCTCAAGAACATTGCCACCTTCTGAGAGAGACGAAAGGCTATCTGAATAGCTTCAACTAACCAGAGATTCTTAGCGTCAAACTAGGTCTTCCGGGAGTAAAACCGCTGTACTGTATTGGCAATAGACACAATAGTTCACGTTTCGGATAGTAAAGTAGAGCGTTATACCGTTTGAGAGCCTTTCCAATTGATGCAAACTGAAACACTTTAACGTGGCGTTACCTTCCGCGCACCTCACCTGCTTTATTAAGAGTGTAAGTTCGTGTTCACTGAAAAACATATACAAGTCATTTCAGTGACGAGCACATTGGCATCATGTACAAATTAGAAGATCGAGTGTCAAACCTCTCAAGAACGTTGCCACCTTCTATGAAAGTCGATCGGCTAAGTCAATAGCATATCCCTCCAGCGATTCGGAAAATCAAATCAGGTATTCTTGGAGAAAATCTGCGGAACAGTATTGCCAGTAGATACCTTAATTCGCGTAGTGAATATTAATATCAAGCGTCACACCGTGAGAGCGTTACTAATTGCTATAAAGCCAATCGTTTTACCAATTTCCTTACGGTTCGAAAGCTAACTCGCTGTTTCGAGAGTATAGCTACGCGTTTGGGGAAACACATTAGTTTACAACTTAGTATCGTCACCTTTAATTCATGTATGATTTAGAAGATCGAGGGTCAAAGCGTTTGAGGATGCCACGTTCTGTGACAGACGAACGGCTAAGTTAACAGTTTCACTTATCCTGCCATTCCGAGAGTCAAACCAGCTATTCCGGGAGTAAATCCGCTGAACATTTTGGCAATAGACACCTTAATTCACGATTTTAGTATTAAAATTGAGCTTCCAACGGTTTGTGATCCATAGCAATTGTTGTAAAGTCAAACGTTTTAAATAAGGCTGTACTGCCTGCGAACCTCACCAGCTTCATCGAGTGCACAACTTCGTGTTCCGAGAAAAAAGCCAGTATTCGGTACAGTGACGGGCGCCATAGCTTCATGATTGAATTAGAAGGTTGTTCGTCAGACCGATCGAGAACGTTGCCACATTCTGTGAGAGACGGACGCCTAAGTCAACAGTTTCAGGTATCCTGCGATTCCGAGAGTCAAATAGGGTTTAAAGGGAATCAACCCTCTGTACAGTATTGGCAATTGTCACCCTAATTCACGGTATGAATATTAAATTAGAGTGTCAAACCGTTTGAGAACGTTAGGAATTACTACGAAGTCTATCGTTTTGCCGAACACTTTCCCCTTCGAAAAACTAACCCACTGTATCAAGAGTATAACTTCGTGTTTAGAGAATCACATTACTATGCATTATATTGATTGCATCATAATTTCATGCAAGAATTAGAAGGTCGAGGGTAACACATTTCCGGACCGGTACCATCTTCCGTGATATACGAAAACCAAAGGGAATAGCTACACATATCCTGTGCTTCTGAGGGTGGTACCAGGCAATCCTGGAGAAAATGCGCTGGACAGTATAGGCAATAGACACCTTTATTCACGATCTGAAAACTAAAATAGAAATTCAAACTGTCGGCAATCATTATACATTGGTATAAAGTCAATATTTGTACCGAATAACTTGCGATCCGAGAAACAAACTCGCTGTAGGGAGTGTCTTGCTTACTGTTCACGCCAAAACAAATCAGTAGACATTTTGGCAGAGGACAGCATATTTTCATGTTTGTGTAGCAAATTCGAGAGACAAACCGTTGGTGAATGTTACCACCTTTCTTGAGAGGTGCAAAGCTAAGCCAATTGCCTCACCTATTCTGTGGTACCAAGAGTCAAACCAGGTAATCAGAGAGTAAACTCGCTGAAGGGAATTGGCAATAGATACCCTATTTCGCAGCGTGAATATTGATGACGGCCGTAAAGCCGACGTGGAACATTCCATATTCATGTACGGTTAAATTTCTTAAAGATCGCCTTACCCTCCGAGAAACTGACCCGCTGCATCGATAGAATAACTTCATGTTCAGAGGATAATATTAGCGTACATTTTAGTGACGAGCACCATAACTTCCTGCATGAATTAGAAGATCGACAGTCGTACCGTTCGAGAACCTAAGCACATTCTGTGAGTGGCGGACGGCTGTCTATTGCTTCACCTGTTCTCTGTTTCCTAGAGTCAAACCTGGTAATACGGGATTAAGTCCGCTGAAGTTTGTTGGCAACTGACACCTTAATTCACGGTTTGAATATTAAAATAGAGCGTCAAACCGTTGGAGATCGTTACTAATTGTTACAAAGTCAAACGTTTTACCGGATGACTTACCGTCCGATTAGTAAACATTTTAGTGTCGGCAGCATAAATTTATGTATTAATTATATATGTTGATGGTCAAACCGGTCGTGAACATTACAAACCTCTTTGAGATTAGATCGGCTATATCAATAGCTTCACCTATCATGTGATTCCGTGGGATAAACCAGGTAGTCCGTAAGTACATCCGCCGAAGAGTATTGCCCGTACACACCATAATTCACGATATAAATATTTAGGCACTGATTCAAACAGACGGAGAACAATATCAATTAATATAAAGTAATTGTTATTACACAATACCTTACATTGAAACAACCTATCCCTCTGTAGCGAGTGTCTAGCTTAGTGTTCACAGAAACAAATGGGTAGACATTTCAGAAGACGGACACCTCATTTTTATGTATGAATACCAAAATCGAGACTCAAACTCTTCAAGAAGATTAGCATCTTTTGTTTTTAGCACTGCTAAGTCAATAGCTTCACCTACCCTGTTATTCGGAGAGTCAGACCAGGAATTCCGAGAGTCTGACCACAGCAAAGTATTAACAATAGACACCTTAATTCACTGTATAAATAGTAAAGTACAAAGTCATACCGTTATAAAATGTTACCTACCGTTATGGAGTCGAGTTTTGTACTGAATACTTAACATTGCGAGAAGATATCCCGCTGTATCGTGAGCATAACTTCGTATTCCGGGAAGCAATTTAGTATGCATCTTAGTGACGGACACCATAATTTCATTTGTGAATTAGACGATCGAGTGACAAACTGTTAGAGAACGATCCCACCTTCATTTAAAGTAGCACATCCATGTCAATGCCGTATCCTATCCTGGGATTCCGAGATGTAAACCAGATAATTCGCGAGTAATCCGCTCAACACTTTTGGTAATAGGCTGCTTAATTCGCGGTATAAACGTTGAAGTATTGAGTCAAACCGTTGGGAAACAATACCAATTTGTATAAAGTCATGTTTTTTACCGAATACCTATACTTCCGGTAATCTCACCGGCTTCATCGAGAGTATAAGTCCGTGTTCACAGAAAAAAATTGGTCCCCATTTCTGTGACGGGCGCGATAATTTCATGTATGAATTGGAATATCGATGGTCAAACCGTTCGTGATCTTAACCATCCTCTTTCAGATTCGAACTACTAGGTCAATAGCTTCACCTACACTGTGGTTCCGCGGGACAAGCTTGGCATTCCAGGAGAAAATACGCTGTACAATATTGGCAATAGACACCATAATTTTGCGGTATAAACATTAGTTTAGAAATTTGAAAGTTACTAATTGCTATAAAGTCAAAACGATTTACCGAATGCCTTACCGTTCGGGAAGCTAACCAGCTTTAATGGCGAGTATGACTTCGTGATAGGAGAAACAAATTTGTGTGCATGTGTGTGACGGGGAGCTTAATTTCATGATTGAATTATATGATTGTGTGTCAAACCGTTCAAGAACGTTACCACCTTCTGTGAGAGACGAAGGGTTAAGTCAATAGCATAACCTATCCTGTGATCCGGAGAGTCAAACAAGGTATTCCGGGAGTACGACCGCTGTAGAATTTTGACAATAGATACCTGAATGGACGGGTTGAATGTTAAAGCAGACCGTCAAGCCATTGTAGAACATCACCTTCACGTGCCAGGTCAAACTTCTTTCAGAATGCCAGACCCTCCGGAAAACTACCCTGCTGTATCGGGAGTCTAACACTGTGATCAGAGGTACGTACTAGTATTCATTTCAGAGACGATGACCTTAATTTCATGCAGGAATTAAAAGATCGGGAGCCAAGCCGTTCGAGAACGTTACACCATACTCGAGCGTCGAGCGGCTAGGTCAGTAGCGTCACCTACCCTGTGATTCCAAGAGTAATACCAGATATTTCTGCAATAAATTCGCTGAACAGTATTAGCAACAGAAACCATATTTCACGGCTTTAATATTAAAGCAGACCGTCAAGCGATTGTCGAACGTTACCAATTGGTATAGAGTTGAACACTTTGAAGATAGCCTTACCTTCGATGAAGCTAACCCGCCGCTTAAAGGGTATATCTTCGTGTTCAGAGAAGAAAACTAGTAAACATTTCTCTGTCGGTCACCTTAATTCCATTGATTATTTATGAGGTCGCGAGGCATACCCTTCCAGAACGTTACCGCCTTCTGTGAGGGTCGCACAGCTAAGTCCACAGCTATCCTTTGAATCCGAGAGTCAAGCCTGGAATTGCCGAATTAAACCTGCTGTACAATAGCGTCAATGAAAACCCTACTTCCCGGTATAAATACTAAAGAACAGCGCAACGCAGATGTGCAACGTTACCTATTGATACAGAGTCTAACTTTTCACCGAAGGCCGTTCCTTCCGAAAAGCAAACCCGCTGAATCGAGAGTATAACTTCTTGGCCAAAGAATCACATTGGTATTCACTTCAGTGATGGTATCTTAAATTCATGTAGGAATTAGAAGATCGAGGGTCAAACCGATCAAAACATTACATACTTCTATGATATTCGATCAGCTGTGTGAATACTGTCACATATCCTGTGTTTCCGACAGTCATATCAGGTATTCCTGGAGTAAATGCGCTGATCAGCATTGGCAATAATCAGCTTAATGCATGGTTTGAATAATAAAGCGGAACGTCCAACCGTTGTGCAACGTTACTAATTGCTATGCGGACAAACGCCTTGCCGAAAACCTTACCCTCCGAGAAGCTAGCCCACTGTATCGAGAGTGTAACGTCGTGTTTAGAGAGTCACGTTAGTATACACTATAGTGATAGCATCTTAGATCCATATAGTAATTAGTAGATGGAGGGACAAACCGTTCGAGGCCATTACAAACTTCTGTGAATTACGAACAACTATGTCAATAGATTCACGTATCCAGTGTTTCCGAGAGTCATACCAGATATTCCTGGTGTCAATGCGCAGGACAGTATTGGCGATAGACACCATAATTCACGATATGAATATTAATGTACAGTGTCCATCCGTTGTGTAACACGATACATATTGGTATGAAGACATCCTTTGAACTGAAGGACATACTTTCGAGGGTCTAACGCGCATCATCGAGAGTATAACTTCGTGTTCAGAGGTTCAAATAAGTAAACATGTTAGTCACGGCGACCTTAACTTCATTGTGAGAAAGGAGAACAAGGGTGAAACCGTTCGAGAAAGTCACCACCATCCTACAGAGTCGTACGGATAAGTCAATAGATCCACCTATGCTGTGACTCCGAGAATCAAACCATGTAATCCGATGGTAAATCCACTGAAGAGTATAGGCGATAGATACTTTCATTCACGGTATGAATGTTATAGCCGAGTCCAACCGTTGGGGAACATCACAAATTCGTATAGAGTAAACTTCTAACGGTAGGAATTACCTTCCGAGAACCAAACCCGCTGTATTAAGAGTATAACGTCGTGTTCAAGAATGCATGCTAGTACACATTTTAGTGACGGCACCCATAAATTCATGTATGATGTAGAAGTTCGAATGTCAAGCAGTTCGACATCGTAACCACTTTCCGCGAGAGTCGATCGTCTAAGTCAATTGCTTCACCTATCCAGTGAATCCGAAAGTTAAAGCAAGAATTCCGAGAATAAATCCGCTGTTGAGTATTGGCATCGTACACCCTATATCGCGGTATAAATATTAAAGTCCAAGGGCAGACCTTTGTAGGGCGTTACGTATTGATATAGCTCCAAAAATTATAGCGAAGGCCTTACCATCCTAGAAGTTAACCCGATGTATCGACATAATATCTTCGTGTTCAGAAGAGCAAATTATTATGCATTTTAGTGACTGGCACGTTAATGTCATGTGTAAATTAGAAGATCGATGGCCAAACCTTTCGGGATCGCTAACACAATCAATGAGAACCGAACGCCTCTGTCAATAGTTTCACCTATGCTATGATTCCAAGTGTCAGTTCATATATTCCGGGAGTAAATCCGCTGAACTGTATGGGCAATATACGCGGTTAGTTCACGATTTGAACATTAAAGCTGACCGACAAAACGTTGAAACATTAAAAATTCGTATAAAGTCCAACGCTTCACAAAAGGGCTTACCCTCCGAAAAACTAACCAACTCTATCGAGTGTATAACTTCGTGTTTAGAGAGTCACATTAGAATACACTATAGAGATTGCGTCATAATTTCATGTAGGAATTAGAAGATCGATGGTCAATCCTTTCGAGATCATTATAAGCAATTCGAGCGGCTGTGTCAATAGCTTCACCTATCTTATACATCCGAGAGTCCAACAAGATAATCTGAGAGTAAATGCGCTGAAGATTATTGGCAATAGACACCTAAATTCACGGTTTGGATAGCAAAGTAGAGCGGCAAACCGTTTGAGAGCATTGACAGTTGGTACAAAGTCAAACACATTACCTAAGGCATCACCATTCGCGAATATCACCTGCTGCATCGAGAGTATAAGTTCGTGAACACTGAAAAAAATTAGTTTACATTTCAGTGACGAGCACATCAATTTCATGCATGAATGAAAAGATCAAGAATCAAATCGCTCGAGATCGTGACCACCTTCTTTGAGAATCGAACGGCTGAGTCAATAGCTTCGCCCATCCTGAGATACTGAGAGGCAAATCAGGTATGCCGGGAGAAGTCAACTGCCCAGTATGGGTATTAGACACCCTATTTCTCGGTATAAATGTTAAAGAACACAGTCAAACCGTTTGAGAATGTTACGAGTTCGTATAAAGTCAAACGATTTACGGAAATCCTTACCCTTCGAAAAACTGACCCGCTGTACCGATAGTATAAATTTGTGTCCAAAGAAAGAAATTAGTCTACATTTCAGTGTCGGACACTGTAACTTCTTGTAAGAATTAGAAAATCGAGGGTCAAACGGTTCGAGAACGTTACCACCATCTTTGCGAGACGAACGGCTAAGTCCATAGCTTCACCCATCCTGCGATTCCCAGAGTCTAACCTGCTATTGCGGCAATGGAACCGCTGTACACTATCGGCAATAGGCACCTCAATTGATGGCTTCAATATTGAAGCGGGCCGTCTAGCCGTTGTAGAACCTTTCCTATTCGTATAAGATTAAACTCCTTATAGAATGCCTTACCCTCCGAAAGACTGACCAGCCGGATCGAGAGTGCTACTCCGTGGTCAGAGGTACGAACTGGTAAACACTCACAGACGGGTACACGAATTTCATGCATGAATAAGGACATCTAGTGTGAAACCGATCGAGAACCTTACCACCTTCTATGAGACACGAGCGGCTGTGTCAATTATTTCATCTATCCTGTGAATCCGTGAGTAGAACAAGGTAATGCGGGAGTAAATCAGCTAATCAGTATTGCCAAAAGACAGCATATTTCATGGTATGAATATTAAAGTTGAGAGGTAAACCGTAGGAGAACTTTACTAATTGGTATGATGACAAACTTTTAATCGGGAACCATACTCTCCGCGCACATAACCCGCTTCATCTAGGGTGTGTCCTCGTGTCCGGAGAAACAAATTAGTATACACTTTAGTGACGGGAACGATAATGTCATGTATGAAATGGAAGATCGAAGGTCAATACTTCCGTGAAAGTAATACCACCAGCTATGAGAGTCGAGCGGCTTAGTCAACAGCTACAACCTATCATGCGGTTCCGGATATCAGGCCAGGTATTCCGGAAGACAATGGATAGTGCAGTATTACTAATGGACACGTTCTTGCTCGGTACGAATAATAAAGTATAACGTCAAACCTTTGTAGAACATTGCGTATTTCGAGAGTGACAAACATTTTCGCAAGGCCTTACATTCAGAGAAACAATCCCGTAGTGTCGAGGGTATAACTACGAGTTTATGGAAGAAAATTTGTATTCATTTTAGTGACTAGTACGTTTATTTCAGTGATGAATAATGAGATCGAGATGCAACCGTGTCCAGATCGTTACCACCATCTTTGAGAGTTGCACTGCTCAGTTAGTACCTTCACCTATCCTGTGATTCCGGGAGTCAAACCAGACATTCCGGGAGTAAAGCAGTTGAACAGTATTGGCAATGGACACCTTAATTCGCGGTATGAATAATAAAGTAGGGTGTCAAACCGTAGAAGGACGGTAGGCATTGGTATAGAGTCAAACCTTTACCGGAGTCCTTACCTTGAGAGAACCTAACCCGCTGCAGCCACAGCCGTAGTTATTATTCACGGAAAGAAATTAGTACACATTATAGCAGAAGCACACCATATTTACCGTATATGAACAGAATTATCGAGAGTGAAACCTTTCGAGGACGATCCCATCTTCTATGATAGTCGAACGAATAAGTTAGCAGCCTGTCCTATCGTGTGATTCCGAAAGTCAAACTAGGTATCCCGGGAGTTCATCCTCGGAGCAGTATGGATACTAGACTCCATAAAACACGGTTTGATTATTGAAATAGAGCTTTTATCCTCATGATAACATTACCAATTGGCCTAAAGTCTTAAACGAATTACCGATGGCCTTACCTACCGCGAACGTCGCCGGCTTCATCGAGAGTGTAAGATCGTGTTCAGAGAAAGAAATTAGTATTCATATCAGTGACTGTAACCTTATCTTCATGTATGATCTAGAAGGTCGAGCGTCAAACCGCTCGAGATCGTTGCCACAGTCGCTGAGGGACCAACGGCTAAGCGAATAGCTTTACCTTCCTCGAGGTTCCGAGAGCCAAACTAGCTATTCCGTGAGTAAATCGGCTGATCAGAATTGGCAATACACACATGAGATCACAGTGTGAATATTAAAGTAGGCGGTCAATCCGTTGTAGAACATTACCTATACGTGTCGGGTTAAACTTCTTACAGAATGCCTATCTCTCCGAAAAACTAACCAGAGCAGTCGAGACTATAACAGCATGTTTAGATGTACGACCTAATATACATTTTAGTGACGGCACCTTAAATACATGTTTGAATTAGGACATCGAGATTCAAAGTGTTCAAGATCGATGCCACCTTCTGTGGGAGACGGATGGCTATGTAAATAGCTACACCCATCCTGCGATTCCAATGGTCAAGCAAGGTATTCAGAGTGTAATTGTGCTGAACAGAATTGGTAATAGCGACACTCGTACACGGTTTGAGTAATAAAATGGAGCATCACACCGTTTGAGATCGTTACCAATGGCTACAAAGTTAAACGGTTTACTGAAAGCTCTACCATCCACGTATATCACCCGCCAAACCGAGAATAAAACATCGTGTTCAGAGACAGGAGTTAGTATTCATTTTAGTGACCAACACTTCAACTTCATGTATGAATTAGATGATCGAGTGTTAAACCTTTCGAGAACGTTGCCACCATCAGCGAGATACGAAGGGCTAAGTGAACGGCTTCACCTGTACCGAGATTCCGAGAGTCAAACTAGGTGTTCCAGGAGCAAATCCGCAGACCAGCATTGGCAATAGAGACTTCCATTCACGGCACGAATATTACAGTCGAAGAGCAATCCGTCGAAGAGCATTAGCAATTAGTATAGGGTCATTCACATTACCGAATACATCACATTCCTAGCACATAACCCCACTTAGCGATTGTCATGCGCAGTGCTCACCCGACCAATTTGGTTGCCATTTTAGCAGACGAACACCTTATTATCTTGTGCGAATAGAATAATCGAGAGTCAAACCGTAACGAGAACGATCCCACCCTTTCTGAGAGTCGAACGGCTAAGTCAGTAGCCTCATGTATCCTGTTATTCCGATAGTCAAACCAGGTATTCTGGAAGTAAATCCGCTGTATACTATTGGCATCATACACACTATTTCACGGTATAGATATTTAACACCAGAGTCAAACCGTCCTAGAACGTTAAGAATTAGTACTGAGTCAAATAATTTACCGATGCCCTTACCTTCCGAGAAGCTAACCCGCCAAATGGTGATATAACTTCGTGTTCAGACAAAGCGATTAGTAGCCATTTTACTGACGGGCATCATAATTTCATGTATGAAAAAGAAGGTCGAGTGGCAAACGCTTCGGTTACGTCACAACATTCTTTGTGGGCTGACCGGCTATGTCAATACCTTCACATATCCTGGGATGCCGGAGTCAAACCACGCATTCTAGAAGTACATCCGCTGAAAAATATTAACAATAGCCACATTATTTCATGGATTGAATATTGAAGTAGAGCGTCAAACAGTTAGAGAACGCTACGTGCTGGCATAACGACAAAAATTTTACCGAATGCCTTACCGTCCGAGAACTTCACCCGCTTCATCCAGAGTACAATTATGTGTTCAGAGGATCAAATTAGTATACATTTTAGTTCTGGGGACATCAATCTCACTATGAATAAGAAAATAAAGTGTCAAACAGTTCGTGAAAGATACCACCTTCTCTGAGACTAAAGCGGCTATGTCAATAGCTTCATAGACCCTGTGGTTCACAATGTCAAATGAGATATTCCTGGAACAAATACGCTGTACAGTGTTGGCAATATATACCTCATTTCGCCGGTAGAATATTGAACTAGTGCGTCAAACCGTTCGAGAACATCACCACCTTCTTCGAACGTCGCACGGCTCGCGTCAGTAGCTTCACATATCCTGTGGTACCGGAAGTGAAACCAAATATTCCGTGAGTAAATGCGCTGTACCGCATTGGCAACAGACAGCTCAGTTCAGGGTCTGAATATTATAGCAGTCTGTCAAGCCTTGTAGAAGAACATTACCTACATTTGTGAGGTCAAACTTCGTTGAGAATGTCTTACCCTCCGAGATAAAAACCCGCTGTATCGGAAGTATAACAACGTGTTCAGAGCTACGAACTAGTACACATTTCAGTGACGTACACCTTATATTCGTGTATGAATGGAAAGATAGAGCGTCAAACAGTCCTACAACGATCGAACCTTCTTCGAGAGCCGAACTGCTAAGCCAATTGGTGCACTTAGCCTGTTATTCAGAGAGAGAGACCAGGTACTCCATGAGTCAATGCGCTGTACACTATTTTCAATGAACACCGTAATTCACTGATTGAATATTAATGTAGAGCGACATCCGTTTGATATCGTTACCAATTTGTACAAAGTCGAACGAATTACGGAAGACCTTGCCATTCGATATCCTAACGCACTGTGTTGAGAGTATAACAGGGTGTTCAGTGGTAGAAACTGGTACACCTTTTAGCAGGCGGAGATGTTGTCTTCATGTAAGAATAACAACATAGAGGGTCAAACCTTTCGAGAACGTTTCCACCTTCTTTGAGATTCGAGCAGGTAAGACAAGAGCTCCATACATCCAGCGATTCCGAAGGCCAAACCAGATATTCCGGCAGTAAATGCACTGTACAGTATTGGCAATGGACACATTAATTCATGGTATGAATACTAAAGTGCAGAGTCTAACCCTTGTTGTGCGATACGTATTTGTTTAATGTCAAAAGCTTTACCGATGACCTTTCCCTCCGTGAACCTAACCCGCTGCATTGAGAGTATATCTTCGTGTTGAGAGAAAGGAATTTGTCTTCATTTCAATGACGGGCATCATAACAGCATGTATAGTATCTTCACCTATAAATGTGATTCCGAGAGTAAAGACCGGAATTCCAGGAGTATGTCCGCTGAACACTATTGGCAATGGTCACGTTAATTCTCAGAATGAACATTAAAGTAGAGCGACACACAGTTTAAGAATGCTACCAATTGGTATAACGTAATACGCTTTAACGGATAACACACCTTCAGAGAACATAACCCGCAGTATCATCGGTATAACATCGTGTTCATAGAATCAATTTAGAAAACATTTTTGAGACGGGCTCGTTACTTTCATCTATGAATAAGAAGAGCGATCGTCAAACAGTTCGAGAACGATACCACCATATTTGACTGTCGAACGGTTAAATCAAAAGCTTCACCTATCCTGGTATTCCGCCAGTGAAACCAGGAATAACGGGAATCTATCTGCGGCACAGTATTGCTAATTGACACAATAGTTCACGGTATGAATTTTAAAGTACAGAGTCAACCCATTGTAGAACGATACGTATTCGTATAAAGTCAAACTTTTACTGAGGGCCTCGCCATCCGAGAAACCTAGATGGGTATAGGGAGTGTTTAGCTGACTGTTCGCGGAAACAAATTGGTACATACTTTAGCAGACGGACATTTTATTTCTGTGTAAGAGCAGCATAATCAGGAGACAAACCGTCCGAGAACGTTACCACCGTCTTTGAATGTCGCTGACCTACGTCAAAAGCATCACCTATCCTATGATTCCGCGATTCAAACCAGGTACACCGAGAGTGAATTTCCACCGCAGTATCGGCCAGAGACACATTAAATTATGGTATAAATATTAAACCAGAGAGTCAAACCGTCGTAGAAAATAACCAACTTGTATAAATTCATTTTTTTCACAGAATACCTTACCTTCCGAGAATATCATCCATTGTAGTGAGTGTCTAGCTGAGTGCTCACGGAAACAAATTATTTGACATTTTAACAGATGGACACCTTATTTTCATGTATAAATGGAAAGACAGAGCATCAAACAGTCCTACAACGATCGCACCTTCTTCGAGAGCCGAACTGCTAAGCCAGTTGGTCCACTTATCCTGTTATTCAGAGAGAGAGAGACCAGGTACTCCATGCACTGTACACTATTTTCAATGAACACCGTAATTCACTGATTGAATGTTAATGTAGAGCGACAATCCGCTTGATAACGTTACAAATTTGTACAAAGTCGAACGAATTACGGAAGACCTTGCCATACGATATCCTGACGCACTGTGTTCAGAATATAACACGGTGTTCAGTGGTAGAAAATGGTACACATTTTAGCATGCGGACAAGTTGTTTTCATGTACGAATAACAACATAGAAGGTCAAACCTTTCGAGAATGTTACCACCTTCTTTGAGATTCGAGCAGGTAAGACAATAGCTCCATACATCCTGCGATTCCGAAGGCCAAACCAGATATTCCGGCAGTAAATGCACTGTACAGTATTGGCAATGGACACATTAATTGAAGGTATGAAAAGTAAAGTGCAGTGTCTATCCCTTGTTGAGCGATACGTATTTGTATAATGTCAAAAGCTTTACCGATGGCCTTTCCCTCCGTGAACCTAACCCGATGTATCGAGAGTATAACTTCCTGTTCAGAGATACTAATTAGTACACATTGCTGAAACGGGTACCTTAATTTCGTGTATGAATGAGAAGATCTAAAGGCAAACCTATCCAGAACGTTACCACCTTCTGTGTGAAATCGAACATCTTACACAATAGCTTCACCTATCCTGTGGTTCCGACAGTCAAACTTGGCATATCAGGAGTATATTTGCTAAACAGTATTCGCAATGAACACCGGAATTCACGGTTTGAAAATTAAAGTTGAGCGAGAAACCGATGTGACGATGTTACCAGGTGGAATAAAGTGATTCATGATAACCTATGCGCTACATTCCGAGAACCCAAACCGCCGCTGCGATTGCCATGTTTCTGGTTCACAGGAACGAGTTAGTAGACCTTTTAGCGGACGAGCACCTTATTTTTATGCAGGAATAGGAAGATCTAGGGTCAATTTGTCCGATTTGTCACGTTTTTTGTGAGTCGACCGGCTATATATCCAATAGCTTCACCGATCCTCTAATTTCAAAGCGTAAACCAGGTAATGCGGGAGTAAATCTGCTAGATAGGATTGGCATTAGGCACATTATTTCGCGTTCTGAGTATTAAAGTATAGCGCCAAATCGTTTGACAACGCAACCAATTTGTATCAATTCAAACCATTTACTGAAAGCCTGTCATGCGATGAATCTACCCTGCTGTATCCAGAGTATCGCAACGTGTTCAGTGGGAAATATTACACTAAATTTTAGTGACAGGCACCTTAATTTCATGTAGGAATTAGAAGGTACCAAGGCAAATTCCTCCAGAACGTTACCACCCTTCTCGAGAGTCGCACAGCTAAGTCTATAACGTCGCTTATCCTGTGATGCTGAGAGTCCATCCTGGAATTCCAGGAGTAATCCGCTGTACAGTATTGGCCTCACTCACCCTATTTCACGGAATAAATATCAAACTCCAGAGTCAGACGGTTGTAGATCGTTACGAATTCGTACCGAGTCAAACTTTTCACCGCAGCCGTAACCATCCGAGAAGCTATCCCGCCATATGGTGAGTATAACTTCGGGTTCAGACGTGCCAATTTGCATCCAGTTTAGTGACGTGAACCTTAATTTCATGTATGAATCAGAAGGTCGAGTGTCAAACGGTTCGGGAACGTGATCACATTCTTTGAGAGTGGAACGGTTAAGTCAATAACTTCACCTATCCTGTCATTCGGAGAGTTAAACCAGGTATTCCTGGAGTAGGGGACCGCGGGCGGTCGGCGGAGGTACCGACCGTCGAGGGAACGCGGTCCAGGGGGTTGTCGGTGCCGCGCAAGTGGTCTCGCGGCACTGACGAAGAAACAAGAGGACTGGCCTGGGAAGCCCGAAGAGGAGCCCAGCGATGGCTGGAGAAGTGGTGAGGAGGCACCGGTGTCTTAGGTTCACGAAAGCGTTACCTGCCATCACGGGCCCTCCCTTGTGCGAAGAGGATGGACCACCGCAGGGGATTTAGTGGATAAGAATCCCACAGACCCCCGGACTCCCCCTCAGGGGGCCGGGACATCTTTGGATGATTCCGCCTGCGACAAAAAAAAAAAAAGTATTCTGGGAGTAAATACACTGTATTGTTTCGGCATTCATACCCCACATCCCGGTATAAATAATAAAGTACAGGGACATACAGTTGTACAACATTTCCTATTGGTATAGAATCTAACTTTTCATCGGGGGCGACACCTTCCGAGAAACTAACCCGCTGTATCGAGAATATGACTTCGTGGTCAGAGAAGGATATTACTATACATTTTAGTGACGGGCAGCTTACCTTCATGTTTGAATTAGAGTATCGAGTGTCAACCGGTTCGAGCTCGATACCACCTTCTTTGAGTGACGAACGGCTGTGTCAGAAGCATCACCTATCCTGTGACTCCGAGAGTCAAACCAGGTATTCCGGGAGTAAGTACGGTGAACATTATTGGCAATAGACACTTTAATTCACGGTTTGAATATTAATGCGGAACGTCAAACCGTTGAGGAACGTTACCTATTGGTATAGAGTCAAACATTCTACCGATAGTCCTTACCTTCGGAGAAGATGACCCGCCATATCGAGAGTATAACATCGTGATCAGAGAATGAAGTTAGTAAGCATATCAGAGTCGGCACGTTAAGTTCAAGAGAATTAGATGATCGATGATCAAACCGTTCGAGAACTTTACCTCCCTCGTTGTTGTCGAACTGCTATGTCAATGGCTTCACATATCCTGTGACTCCGGAAGTCAAACCAGGTATTGCTGGTGCAATGGTGCTGTACAGTATTGGCAATAGACACCCTAATTCTCTGTTTGAATATTAAAATACATCGTTAATCCGTTTGAAATCTCAACCAATTGGTACAAAATTCAAACGCCATACAGATGATCTTACGATCCGCGAACCTTACCCGCGGTAACGAGAGTGTAATTTCATGTTCAGAGAAATAAATTTGCCATTACTTCAGTGACGGGTGCTTTAATTTCATGTATGTATTTGAAGATCGAAGGCAAACAATTCGGGAACATTACCACCCTCTCTGAGAGTGGCTAGTCTTTTGCATCACCTATCCTATGATTCCGAGAGTCAAATCAGGTAATCCGGGAGTAAATCCGCTGAACAGTATTGACAACAAACACCTTCATTCACAGATTCAATATTTAAGAAGATGGTCATGCCGTTTGTCAACGTAACCAATTGCTACAATCTGTAACGCATTGCCAAAGAACTTACCCTCCGAAAAAATAACCCGCTGCATCGAGAATATAACTTCATGTTCAGAGGCAGAAATTACTTTTCATTTCTGTGACAGGTGCCTTAATTCCATGTAGGAATTCGAAGATCGAAGGTCAAACCCTTCGCGAACGTTACCACCTTCTGTGAGAGACAAAGGTCTGAGTCAAAATCATACCTATCCTGTGGTTCGGAGAGTCAAACCAGGTATTCCGGGACAATGTCCGCTAAAAAGCTTTTGCTATAGACACCATATTTCGCGCTTTGAATATTAGATTAGAGCGTCAAGCAGATTGAGAGCGTTACCAATTGGTATAAAGTCAAAAGTTTTACCGAAGGCCTTACCTTCCGCGAAACTCCCCGACATCATTGAGAGTATAAGTTCGGGTTCAAAGAAAAAAATTAGAATTCATTTCAGCGACGGGCACCTTAACTTCACGTACGAATGAGATGATCGGTCGTCAAACCGTTCAAGAATGTCGCCACCTTCTGTGAGAGACGAACGCATAAGTAAATGGCATCAGATTTCCTGTGATTCAAAAAGTCAAGCGAGATATTCCGGGTGTAAATGCGCTGCACAGCATGGGCTACAGACACCATAAGTCACGGTTTGCGTTTAGAAATAGGGCGTCAAATCATTTGATTGCCATAATGCCAAACGTTTTACCGAAGGCTTTTTCGTCCGCGATCGTCATCCGCACCATCGAGAGTATATCATCGTGCTCTGAGAAAGAAATTACTATTAATTTTAGGGACGGGCACCTTTATTTCATGCATTAATTAGGAGATCGAGGGTCATAGCGTTCGAGACCGCTATCCCCTTCTATGATATTAGGCCTGCTTAGTCATTAGCTTCACATGTCCTGCATGTTCCAGATCCAATACAGGTTTTCCTGGAGTAAATCCGCTGAAGATCATTGGCAATATGCACCTCAATTCACTCGTTTGAATATTAAATTAGGCCGTTAAACCTTCTGAACGATACCAGTTGCTGTAATGTCAAACGTTTTACAGAAAGCCTTACCGCCCGCGACGCTAACCCGCCGAATCCAGAGTACAACTTCGTGTATAGAGAAACACAGCAATGTTTTAGTGGTGGCAACTTATATTCATTCATGAATTAGAATGTCGATGGTCAAAACCGTTCGAGATCCTTACCACCTACTATGGGAGGCGAACGGCTAAGTCAATAGCGTTACCTGCCCTGTGAATCTGTGTGTCAATACAGGGATACCGAGAGTAAATCGGCTGATCAGTTCTGGCAATAGACAGCTTACTTCACAAAACCATGGCAAAAGAAATTAACAAAGGCCACGCAGTTGTGTCGCTCCGATATACGGTACGGAACTACAAGTACACTCCGATCGTGTCGATCCTGTGCTCTGCTATGCATACGGTCAAGTACCGACTCCCGACAATCCGATATAACGTAAGCAACTACTGTCCCACTCCAGTCGTGTCGCTCCGGTAGAGTATGCACATATAGAAACATTCACACAATGTAACAACAGATTATGCAAGGTATGATCATAAACGTTCACTCAAGTAATTCAATAAAAAAATACAATTCTTGAAATCAGTAAATAAAAATTCAGACAAAATCGAAGAAATCGCAGCAATATATTACAGTACGAAGAAATAAATAGCATAGATGCGAGGAACTGCATATTGTACATATTCAGAGTTACAGAAATTAACGTAGAGCATCCATTAGCGTTGCTCCAGTGTATCATACGCAACTACAAGCCCACCACAGCCGTGTCGATACGGAATCATAGGTAGGAATACAGACAATCATATAAAATAACAACAAGCTCAACAAAATATTGTCATAAGCTTAAACTCACTTAATTCCAGGAACACTTTTACAATTGAAAGTTTTGAATAAAAAAATTGAAAATATCATAACAGTAAATTACAATATGCGTCCATAAATGTATGGCATGGGAAAACGCATACAGTACAATATCATGGTTTAAGAAATTAACGAAGACCATTATGACCTGTCGTGCCGATGTAGCGAAAACAAAAGCAA
The DNA here is from genome assembly GCF_051020765.1 of Lasioglossum baleicum. Taxonomy (NCBI): domain Eukaryota; kingdom Metazoa; phylum Arthropoda; class Insecta; order Hymenoptera; family Halictidae; genus Lasioglossum; species Lasioglossum baleicum. The sequence continues at coordinate 139,288 of NW_027469296.1, read as the reverse complement.
AATGACTCCAGTTGCGTCGCTCCGGCAGCGTAGGTACGTATACAGCCAATCATATTAAATAGCAGTAAGATGAACATAATAATGTCATAAATGTAGACTCAACTAATGCCCAAGGCACCTTTACTAATAAGTACCATTTTTCAATCAAAAAATTTTAAATTTTGAAAAAAATCGAAAATATTATACCAGTAAATAACAGTGTGTATGAATTAATGGAAAACTGCGAAAGAATGCATACGGTACAATATCATGGTTAAAGAAATTAACGTAGATCATACCCTGGTTTCGCTCCGATCCAGCGTACTCAACTACAGTATAATTCTAGCCCTGTCGTGCAGGAAGCGTAGGAACGTACACAGACACCCGTATAAAATAACAATATGTATAACAAAGTATTGTCATAAACGTACAGTCATCTATTTCCAAAGGCACTACCACTATGCAACACAATTTTTTAACCAAAAATTGGAAATTTTGAATAAAGTCGATAAATACAAAACAAGTAGATTATATTACGCATGAATAATTGGAATATAGGGAAAATGCACATGGTACAAGATGAGGGTTAAAGAAGCCAACGAAGACCATCGAGTAGTGACGCACCGGCCTACCGTATGCAACTACAAGACCACTACAGACGTGTCGCTATGGAACCGTAGGTACGTATGCAGACAATCGTATAATATAACAAGGAATTTAACAAAACATTCTCCAAAGGGTACACTCAACTAATTCCAAAGACATTTCTACTGAGAAATACAATTTTTCTCAACTACAAATTGAAAATTTTGAAAAAAAAATTCAAAATATTAAAACAGTAAGATGCAGTATGTAGAAATAAATTTAAATATGCGAATGAACATAAACGATACAATATAGGGTTTAAAGAAATTAATAAAGACCATATAGCAGCGTCGCTCCCATCTTGTGAACGAAACTACATCATAATTTCAGCCGCGTCGTGCAGGAAACGTATGTGCGTATAGAGACAATCCTTTAAAATAACAATCAATTTACCAAAATATTGTCATGGACATACATTCTACTAATTCGGTGGCAATTGTCCTTAAAAAAGAAATAAACGAGGGTCTTCTAGTATGTCGCGCCTATCTGCCTTTCGCAAGTGCAAGACCACTCCAGTCGCGTCGCACAGGAAGCGTAGTCACTTATACAGACAATCATATAGAATAACTATAAGTATAATAAAGTAATGTTATAAACCTACACTCAACTCATTCAGTAGAAAAGTTTCCTCATTATTACAATTTCTGTAACTAAAGCCTGGAAATTCTGAAAGAAATCGAAAATATCATAACTATAAGTTAGAGTATGTAGAAGAAAATAGAAGACTAAGAAAGAATTCTTAAGGCACATTTCTATGGTTAATCATATTAACAATGACCACCGAGTATTGTCGCTCAGATCTTCCGTACGCAACTAGATTAACACTCCAGTATTGTCTCTACGGCAGCGTAGGTACTTATACAGACAATCATATTAAATACGAATGAGATTAACATAATAATGCCATTATCGTACACTGAACTAATTTCAAAGGCACCATTACTAAGAAATACAATTTTTTTACATAAAAATTGAAAATTTCGAAGAACAACGAAAATATGATAACAGTAAATTACAGTATCAATAAATAAACAGAAAACTTGGACAGAAGCATATGATACAAAATCAAGGATAAGGATTCAATTGAAACCATACAGTAATGGCGCTTCCAGGTGCCATGTACAATTACAAGACCAAGATAGTCGTTGTCCTCCGGCTGGGTTGGTACGTATACAGACAATATTATAAAATGACAGCAGACTGAACAAAATACTGTAATAAACGTAAGCTCATTTAATTCTAAAGGAGCTTTTACAAAGATACACAATTTATTTAAATAAAAAGTTAGAATTCTGTAACGTATCCAAAACATCATAGTATTAAATTACAGTATGTATAAATAAATGGAAAACTGGAAAAAATGCATACGGTACAATATCAAGGCAATAGTAATTTCCGACTACCATCAAGTATTGTCGTTCCCATCTACTTAACGCAATTACAGGACGACTCTATTCGTGCGTGCCGGCAGCGAAGGTACATATGGAGACAATCATATAAAATAACAGGGAATATCACAGAATATTGTCACAAACGTATGCTCAACTAATTCCAAAGGCACTGTTCACGTACGATTCAATTTCTGAAAATAAAAGCTTCAAATTTTGATGAAAATCAAAAATATCATAACGGTATATTGAAGTCCGTGTTCAGATAAAGAAATTAGTCTCCATTTCAGTGACGAGCACCTTAACTACATGTGTGCATTAGAAGCTCGAACGTCAAACCTTTCGAGAACGTCACCACCTCCTTCCAGAGACGAACGGAAAATTCAATAGTTTCACCTATCCTGTGACCCAGGGAGGCAAACCAGGTATTCCGGAAGTAAATCCGCTGAATCGTATGGTAAATAGACAGCTTAATTAACCGTTCAAATGTTAAAGGCAAGCCGTCAAGCCGTTGTAAAGCATTACCTATAAGTGTAGGGTCAAACTTGTAGCAGAATGCTTTTCCCTCCGAAAAACGAACTCGCTGTGGTGGGAGTATTACACCGTGCTCAGAGATACTAACTTAGTATACATTTTATCGTCGAGCCTTGTAACTTCATGCATGCATAGAAAACACAAGTCATAACGTTCGAGGGCACAACCACCATCTTTGAGATCCAAACGGCAAAGTCAATAGCACCACCCATCCTGTGATTTCGAGAGTCAAACGAGGTATTCCGGGAGTAAATACGCTGAACAGTATTGGCAATGGTATTGGAAATGTACAGAGTCAAACCGTAGTAGAAGTTTACCTATGCGTAGAAAGTGAAACTTTACACCGAGGGCATTTACTGCTCTCGAACTTAACCCTCTGTATCGATAGCATAACCACAACATCAAAGACACAAATTAGTATATATTTATGTTGCGGACACCTTAGTTTCTTGCATGAATAGGAAGATCGAGGGTCAAACCGATCGAGAACGTTACCACCATCTGTGAGAGATGAACGGCTATGTCAATAACTTCATCTAACCTGTAATAGTATGAGCATAAACAGGTATTCCGGGAGTTAATCCACTTATATATATTGGCATCAAATACAATAGTTCGCGGCATGAATGTCAAAATGAAACCTCAAACCGATTGAGAACGTATCCAATACCTATAAAGTCATGTCTATGAACGTAATGCCTTACCATCCGTCAACCGCGCCGGCTTCGTCAGGAATATAACTTCGATTTCAAAGAAAGAAATTACGATTCGTTTCAGTGACGGGCACATTATCTTCATGTATGAATTGGAAGATCGAGGGTCAAGCTTTTCGATGACGTAATCAGCATCTTTGAGAATCGAACGGCTAAGTCAATAGCTTCGCATAATCCTGTGATTCCGGGAGTCATACCTGGAATTCCGTGAGTAAATCCGCTGAATAGTATTGGCATTAGACACCTTAATTTACGGCATAAATAGCAGTAATGAGATTCGAACCATCGTAGAACGTTAGCTACTGGTATTGGGTCAAATATTTTACCGGATTCCTTACCCTCCATGCACCGATCCCGCTGCAGCAAGTGCCTTGCATAGTGCTCAAGGAAACAAAGTAATTGACACTTTAGCAGGCGGGCACATTAATTGCAAGTATCAATAAGAAGATGGCGGGTCAAATCGTCCGAGAACGTTACCACATCTTTGTACAGTCGCATGTCTGATACAATAACATCACCTTTTCTGCGATTTCGGTAGGTAAACCATGTATTCCGGGAGATAATCCGCTAAACAGAAATGGCAATAGAAGACATTCATTCATGGTCTGCATATTACAGTAGAAGGTCAATCCGTCGAATAACATTACCAATTGTTATAGAGTCATTCGTCATACCGAATACATTACCTTCCTAGAACATATCCGCTGTAGCGAGTGTCATGCTTAGTGCTCACGGAAAGAAATTAGTAGACATTTTAGTAGACGGACACCTTATTTTCATTTGTGAATAAAGTAATCGAGCATCAAACCTTTCGAAAACGGTCCCAACTCCTTTAAGAGTCGAACGTCTTAATCTATAACATTACCTATCCTGATCTGCTTAGTATTCCGAGAGTCAAGCCGCTGTACACTGTTGGCAATGGACACCTTTCTTTACTGTTTGATCATTAAAGTACAGTGTCAGCCATTTCTAGATCGTTACATATTGGTGTAATGTCAACAGTATTACCGAAGACCTTACCCTCCGTGAACCCTTCGTGTTTCTGGAGTATAGCACCGTGTTCAGAGGTACGAACTGGTATAGATTTCATTGGCATGTGTTCTCTGTGTTCAGAGAAGCAAATTAGCATTCTCTTCAGTGACGGGCACCTTAACTTTATGTATGAATTAGAAGATAGTGGGTGAAGCATTTCGAGAACGTTACCGCCCTGGCTGAGGTTCGAACGGCCAAGTCTATAGCTCGTCCTATGCTCTGATTCCGAGCGCGAAATCAGGTATTCCGTGAGTAAATCCGCTGAAAGATGTTGGCAATAGTCGCCTTAATTCACAGTTTGAATATCAATGTAGAGCGACAAACTGATTGGGAACGCTTCCAGTTGGTAAAAAGTCAAACGATTTATTAATGGCTATACCGTTCGAAAGCATAACGTGCTGTATTGCGAGTATAACAAGGTGATCTGGGGATCAAATAAGTATACATATTAGTCCCGTGCACGTTAATTTCATTAATGATATAGAAGATCGAGAGTCAAACCCAGCGAGACCGTCCCCAACTTCTTTGAGAGTAGGACGGTGAAGTTACCACTTTCTTCGAGAAACGAGCGTGTCAGTCAATAGGTTCACCTATCCTGTGAGTCCGAGAGTCAAACCAGATAAACCAGGAGTAAATCCCCTGAATGATATTGGCAGTAGACACCTTAATTCACGGTATGACTATTAAGGTTGAGAGTCAAACCGTCGGAGAACATTACCAATTTATATAGAGCCATTATTTATACCGAATACATTACAAGCCTAGAACATAACCCAGAGTAGCGATTGTCATGCTTAGTGCTGACGGATACTAATCAGTCGATATTATAGCCGAGGCTCGCCTTATTTTGACAATTGAGTTACCAGATTGAGGGTCAAACCACTCGAGAACGTTACCACCCCTTTTCAGAGATGAACGGCTGAGTCAGTAGCTTCACCTATCCTATGATTCCGATAGTCAACGCGGGAATACCGAGAGTACATCCACTGTGAAGAGTTGGCATTAGTCACCTTAATTCATGGTGTGAATACGAAAGCAGTGTTTCTATCCGTTACCAATTGGAATGATGTCAAACGTTTCACTGAAAACCATACCACCCGAAAGCCTAACGGGACATATCGAGCGTATAACGTAGTTCCCTGTAGAACATATTGCTACAAATTTTGGTGACGAGCACCTCAAATTCATGTATAAATTAGAAGATCAAGTGTCAAACCGTTTGTGAACGTCACTACCTTCTTCCAGTGTGGAACGCCTAAAGCAATAGCTTCACTATCCTGTGATTCCGAGGGACAGACCAGGTATTCCTCGAGTACACTATTTTTAATGGCCACCTTAATTCACGATTTGAATATTAATGTAGCGCACCAAACCGTTTGAGAGCGTTACCAGTTGGTACACTGTCAACCGGCTTACGGAAGACCTTACCCTCCCACAACTTAACTCGCTGTATCGAGAACATAATTTCGTTTCCATGGAATGAAATTAGTACACATTTCAGTGACGGGCACTTTAATTTCAGGTATGAAATAGAAAATCGAGATTCATGCCGTTGGCGAACGTTACAAACTATCTTAAGATTCGCAGATCTAAGTCAATACCGTCACCGTTCCTGAGTGTCACCCAGTTATGCCGGGAGTAAATCCGCTGATCAGTATTAGCATTGATACCGTTATTCACGGTATGTATATTATGGTACGGAGTCAGTCCTTCGGAGAATGCTACTAATTGCTATTTAGTCAAACGCTTTACCTAAGACCGTACCCTCCGAAAGCCTATTGTGCTGTGCCCAGAGTACAAGATGGTGTTTCGAGGAACAAATTAGTATACGTTGTTGTGACTGGCAACATAATTTCATGTATGGGTTAGAAGATCAGGTATCAAGCCATTCGACAATGTAACTGCCTTCTTTGAGAGTCGCACGGCTACACCGATAGCTTCACCTATTGTGTGAATCCGCGAGACAAAGCAAGTATTCCGCGACTAAGCCCACAGTACAGTATTGGAATTAGACACGCTATATCACGTTATCAATATTAGGGAGCAGTGTCAAACCGCTGTAAATCGTTTCTTATTGTTATGCAGTCAACCTTCTTACAGAAGGCCTTACGATTCGAGAGCATATCCCATTGTATCCAGAGTACAACTTCGCGATCAAGGAAGCGAATTAGTATATATTTTAGTGACGGCACCCTTAATTTCATGTGCGAATAATAAAATCGAGTGACAAACCATTCGAGAACTTTACAAACATCTTTGGGAGTAGAACGGCTAAGTGAGTAGCATTACCTACCATGTGATACATAGAGTCAAATCAGGTAATCCGGGATTAAGGTCGCTGAACAGTCTTTGCATTGTACACGATAATGCGCGGAATAAATATTGAAGGACAGATTCAAGCCGTTGAAGAACTTTACGTATTCTCATGGAGTCTGACTTTTTACCGAAGGCCTTACCTTCTGAGAACCAATCCTGCTCCTTCGAGAGTGTATCATCGTGATCAGAGAAACAAATTAGTACAAACTTTAGTGTCTGGCACCTCAATATCACTTATGAAATGGATGATGGTGGGTGAAGCTGTTTGAGATAGATACCACCTTTGTCGTCCGATCAGCAAAGTCAATACCTTCTCCTATCCTGTTACGGGAGTCAAGCCTGGCATTCCAGCAATAAATCCGCTGCACAGGATTGGCAATTGAGTCATTAATTCACGTTACGAGTATTAAAGTAAAGAGGCAAACTGTTTGAAAGCGTTACGCATTGGTATAAAGTCGTATTCCTTCCCGAATGCCCTTACATCCGAGGAAATGACAAGCTGTATCGTGGGTATGACGTCGTGTAAAAAGATACAAATTAGGGGGCATTTTAGCAGACGGTCGCCCTAATTGCACGAATGAATTGACAAATCTTGTTTCAAACCGTTCGAGAACGGCACCACTATCTTTGTGTGCCGAACAGCTAATTCATTAGCTTCACCTATCCTGCTATTCCAAGAGTCAAACCAGTCACTGCAGGAGTAAATCCGCTGAATTATGTAGACACCTGGCACCATGATTCACGGTATGAACTTTTATGTCCATATTCAATCTGTCGGATGTCATTGTCAATTGGTATAGAGTCACTCTTTTTACCGAAGTCCTTATCTTCTGAGAACGTAACTCGCCGAACCAAGATAATAATTACGTGTCCAAGGAGATAAATTGGTAAGCATTTTAGTGTGATACACCTTCATTTCATGCACCAATAAGAAGAGCGACTATGAAATCGTTCCACAACGTTACCAGTTTCTTCTAGAGCCGAAGTTCAAGATCAATAGCTTTAACTATCCTGACATTCCGAAGGTCAAACAAGGTATTCCGGGTGTCAAGCCGGTGTATACTACTGGCAACGGACATCTCAATTCAACTGTATGAATATTGAGGTAGAGTGCCAAACCTTTGTAGAGCTTTACCCATTGGTGTAGAGACAAACGTTTTACCGAGGGCCTTACCTTCCTCAAACCTCACCGGCTTCATAGAGAGAATAAGATCGTGATCAGAGAAAGATATTAGTATTCATTTCAGTGAAGGGCATCTTAGCTTGATGTGTGAATTACGAGATCGATGGTGAATCCTTTCGAGAACTCTCTTTGAGAGCCGAATGTATAAGTCTATTGATTCACCTACCCTGTGATTCCTAGTGTCAAACCAGGTCATCCGCGAATAAATCCGCTGTGCACTAATTGAAATAGATACCTTAGTTCACGGTTTGAATGTGAAAATAGAGAGTCTAATCGTTAGAGAACGTTAGGAATTGCTCTAAAGTCACACGCATTAGCGAAAACCATACCCTCCGAAAAAATAACCCGGCTCATTGAGTGAACAGCTTTGTGTTTAGTGAAATACATTTGTATGTAATATAGTGACGGCACGTTCAATTCATGAAAGAATTAAAATATCGAGTGTCCGAACGTGCGAGTACGTTACGATCCTGTTTCAGATTCGAACGGATCAGTCAACAGTTTCAGATAACCCTAGATTCCGTAAATCAAACCAGGTATTCTGGGTGTAAATCCGCTGAAGAGAATTAACAATAGACACCATAATTAGCGGTCTGAATACTGAAGCAGACCGCCACACAGTTACAGAACATTACCTACTGGTATAAAGTCATACTATTATCAGATAGACTTACCTTCGGAGAATCTAGTCTGCCGTTTCGGGAGTATAACTTCGTGTTTAGAGAAACACATCAGAATACATATTAGTCACGACACCATAAATTCGTGTATGAATTAGAATATCGATGTCTGAACCGATCGAGAACGTTACGACCGTCCTTGAGAGTGGAGCATCTTGGTGAATAGCTTCACCTATCGTGTGATTCTGAGAGTCAAACCAGATAATCCGGGGGGGGGGGATGAGCCGAAGGGTATTGGCAAATGACACCATAATTCACGGCATAAATATTGTAGTAATATGTAATGAGGCAATCCGTTGCACAACATTACCATTTCGTATAAAGTCATACCTTCTACAGAATACCTTACATTTCGAGAAGCTAACCCACCGTATCGAAGGTATAACTTCGTGTTCAGAGGAACAAATTACTAGACATTTATTGACGGGGACCTTAATTTCATTATGAATAAGAATATCGAGGGTCGAACCATTTGAGATAATTGCCACATTTTTTGATAGTCGATCGGCAATGTCAATAGCTTTACCTATCCTGTGATTCCGAAAGTCAAAGCAGGAAATCCCGGAGTAAATCCGCTGAAAATTTTTGGCAACATAGACCATAAATCACTGTTTGAGTATTACAGTAGAGAGCCAGCACATTTGAGAGCGATAGCAATTTGTATCGAATCAAACCATTTACCGAAAGCCTTACCTTCGGTTAATCTAACCGCTGTAACGAGAGTGTAACATCGTGTTCAGAGAATGTTACCGCCTTCCCTGAGATTCAAAGGGGTAAGCCAGTGATTTCACCTGTCCTGTGACTCCGAAAGATAAATCAGGCATTCCGAGAGTCAACAAACTCCACACTATTGGCAATGGACACTTTAATCCACGGTATGAATATTAAGGTACAGAGTCTATAGAACGTTACCCTTAGGTACAATGTCAAAAGCCTTAGTGAAGATCTGAACCCCCAAATACTAACCCGCTGTATCGAGAGTGTTCAGAGGAAGCAATTAGTACCCATTTCAGTGGTGGGCACCTCAACTCTGTGTATGAACAAGAAGATTAGGGGGTCAAACCATTCGAGAGAAGCGCCACCTTCAGTGGGAGGCGAATGGCTATGTCAATAGCTTGACCCATCCTGCGATGCCGAGAGTCAAACCTGGCATTCCGGGAGCAAATCCGCTGAATAGTATTAGCAATAGACACCTTCATTCACGGTTTGAATATCAAAATCGAACGTCAAACCGTTTGAGAACGTTACCACCCCCTCTGAGAGTCAAACGGTTAAGTCAATAGCATCACATATACAGTGATTCGGACAGATGAACCTGGTGTTCCTAGAGTAAATTCGCTAAACAGTATTGCCAGTAGATACCTTAATTCGAGAAGCGGATATTAAAATAGAGCATCACACACTTTGTCAACGTTTCAAATTGATATAAAGTAAATCGTTTTACAGAAGGCCGTACCTTAGGCGAACCTCACCCGCTGTAACCTGCTATGACTCTCGGACTCGCAGGATAGGTAAAGATATTGGCTTAGCCGTCTGTCTCTAATGGATGGTGGTAGCGTTCGGGAAAGGTTTGACGTTCGTTCCCCTAATTCATACGTGAAAGTAAGGTGCACGACACTAAGATGTATAATACTTTGTCTCTCTGAAGACGAAGTTATGCACTCGATACTGCGAGTCAGCTTCTAGGAGGATAATGCCTTCGGCAGAATGATGAGTCTATACCAGTAGGTGACGTTAAACAAGCGTGTGACACTATACTTGAATATTTATACGGGGAACTAGGGTTTTCAGTGCTTATACTGTACAGCGGATTTACTCCTGGAGTACCTGGTTTGACTCTCGGAACCACAGGATACGTGAAGATATTAACTTAGCCGTTGGACAGACAAGGAAGTGGGTAACGTTCTGAAACGGTTTGACTGTAGTTTTGCTATTCATACATGAAAATTACATGTCCGACAGCTGTAATGTGTAGCGGTCTGTTTTCGTGAACATTAACCGTGTTAGTGCCATGCAGCGCGATCGCACTGTTCGAGTACTGTGTTGAACCGTGTCGCTATTTTTTATCACAATCGTCAATTCGCAACGCGCTGAATTCAGAACGTATCTTGTCGCGAGTGAGTCGAGCGTTTCCTCTCATGATTACAAATTTTCTTTCATTTTTTTTCTCTTTTTGGTGATCAGTACAACGTTTCTACTTGTTAACATTATATTGTTATCATTAAAAAATTGCAAATCAATCCGAAGCGCGAGCGCGCCGGGTGGCACATTTCGACGAAAAAAAGAGCAGCGCGACCGCGTCGGTTGGCATTATTCGCCGAAAAATAAAGGAAGCGATGTCGCGCTACATGGCACTATTCGACGTCGACTTTTAAAATCCCCTGGCACTAAAACGGTTATGTACCGCACTCTCTAATGCGTCATATATTCTCGCACGATACTGCATTCGGTGAAAAGAACGACTTTATACGAATTGGTATCGATCTCCGACGGTTGTACTCTGTACTTCAATATTCAGACCGTGAATTATGGTGTCTACTGCAAAACTGTTCGGAATCACGGGACTGGTGAAGCAATTGACGCAGCTCTGTGCGACACTCAAGAAAGGTCGAATCGTTCTTCAGCCGTAAGACTCTCGATCATCGTATTCGTACGTGAAATTATGGTGCCCCGCACTAAAATGTGTACTAATCTGTAACTCTGCAGACGAGGTTACTCTCTCGATACAGCGAGCTGCGTATGCGGAATGTGAGGTCTTCGGTTAAACGTTTTTCTATATACCAATTGGAATCGTACTCGAAGGGATTGTGTCTCTACATTAATATCCATTCCGTGAAGTGAGACGTCTATTGCCAATACTGTTCATTGAATTTTCTTACGGAATAACTTGTATGGTTCGTGGAATGACAGGATACGTGAAAATATTGCCAGAGCTATGAAAAAAGCACTGGCATGAAATGTGTAAATGCTGTTGAAAGGTTTTGCTATCGATTTTCTTAATCATACCTGAAATTAGGGAGCTTGTCACTAAAATGTATACTAATTTCCTTCTCTGCACTCGAACTTATACTCTCGATACAACGGGATACGTTCTCCGTATGTTAGGCCTTCGGTAAAATGTTCGACATTATACCATCATGTAACGTTCTACAACGGAGTGACGCACTGTTTTAATATTCAATCCGCGAATTAAGGTATTTATTGCGAATACTGTACAGCGCGTTTATTCCCGAAATAACTCGTTTGACTTTCGGAATCACAGGACGTATGAAGCTATAGACTTGGCCGTTGAAATCTCGAAGAATATGATAACCTTCTCGAAAGGTTTGACACTCGATCTCCTTATTCATAATGAAATTAGGGTCCCAGTCTCTAGAATGTTTACTAAATTGGACCTCAGAGCACGAAGTCATACTCTCGACACGGCGGATTGTCTTTTCAGAAGGTTGGGCTATCTGTAAGGTTCCTGATTCGATACCAATAGGTATCGTTCTATAACGGTTTGACATTCTGCTATAGCATTCAACCCGTGAATTAAGGTGCATATTGCCAATACTCTCCACTAGATTTAACGCAGACATACCTGCTGTGACTCTCGGAAGCACAGGATACGTTACTTATCGTCTTAGCCGTTCGAGTCTCGAAGAAGGTAGTAACGTTCACGAATTCCATGACTCTCGATGCCGACATTTATGCACAAACGTGTGCTGTCCGTCAGCTAAAATGTCTAGTAATTTGTTTTTGAGCACATTAAGCAGGACACTCGTTATAGTGGGTTTGGTTCTCGGAAGACATTGACATCTGTAAAAGGAACGACTTTGTACGAATTTGTAATGTTCTCCGACGGTTTGATTCCCTACATTAATATGCATACCGTGAATTAGGATATCGATTTCCAATACGCTTCAGCGGATTTGTTCCCGGATAACCTTATTAGACTCTCAGTGTCACAGGATAGTTCAAGCTATTGACGTAGTCGTTCGGCCCTCATAGATGGTGCTAACGTTTTCGTACGGTTTGACGATCGATATTGTAATTCATACACGAGTTTATGTTGCCGACACTAAAATGCATACCAATTTGCTCATGTAAACACGATCTTGTGCCCTAGATACGGCGGGTCAGCTTCTCGTACGATAAGTCTTTCAGTAAATCGTTAGACTTTATATGAAATGTTATCCTTCTCAAACTGCATAGCGCTATATTTTGATATTCCAACCATGGAGGTAGGTGTCTGTTGCTAATATCGTTCAGTGGATTCACTCCAGGAATTACTGAATTGAATCTCGGAACCATTTGACAGGTGAAGGTATTGACTTAGCCTTTCGACTCGCAACAAAGATGGTAACTTTCTCGAATGGTTTGACCCTCCATTTTCTAATTTATACATGAAATAAGGTTGCCCGTCACTAAAATGAATACAAGTTTTCTTCTATCAATACATAGTTATACCTTCAATACGACGGGTTAGCTTCTCGGGCGGTAGTCTTTTCGGTAAAATGTATGACTTTGCAGGAATTGGTAATGTTCTCAAACGGTTTGACGCACTAGTTTAATATTAAAACCGAGAATTAAAGTGTCGATTCCCAACAGGGTTCAGCGGATTCACTCCACGAATACCTCGTTTGGCTGTCGGAAATACAGGATAGGTAGAGCTATTGACTAATCCGTTAGACTGTCAACGAGGGAGGTAATATTCTCGAACGGTTTGACGCTCTAGTTTAACATTAAAACCGAGAATTAAAGTGTCGATTCCCAACAGGGTTCAGCGGATTCACTCCACGAATACCTCGATTGGCTGTCGGAAATACAGGATAGGTAGAGCTATTGACTAATCCGTTAGACTGTCAAAGAGGGAGGTAATACTCTCGAACTGTTTGACCAGCAATCTTCTAATTCATACATGAAATTAACGTGACCGTCGCTGCTTTCAAAACTAATTTCATTCTCTGGTCACGAAGTTATACTCCCGATACCGCAGGATAGCTTCTCTGATGGTAACGCATTGTGTAAGAAGTTTAATCCTACACGAATAGGTCAACTTCTGCAACGCCTTGACGGCCTGCATTACTAGGCAAACCGCGAATTGAGGAGCCTATTGATAATACTGTACAGCGCATTTACTCCCTGGGTATCTGGTTTAGTTTTCGGAATCACAAGGTATGTGAAGATATTTGCCTAATCGTTCGTCTCTCACAGAAGGTTGTAACATTCTCGAACGGTTTGACAATCGATCTCCTTATTCATAAGAAACTTAAGGTCCCCGTCGCTAAAATGCTTACTGACGTGTTCCCCTAAACACGTAGCTAGTCACGGTCTCGAACTTTGTTCGATTTAATTTCCTAGATATTGGTAACGTTCGCAACCGGTTTGTCTCGATATTTTGATATTCAAACCGCGAATTATGGTGTATATTGCGCATACTGTTCAGCTGATTTACTCCGGGAATACCTGGTATGAGTCTGGGAAACACAGGATATGTGCAGCTTTTCCCTTAGGTTTTCGAATATCATAGAATTTGGTAACTGTCTCGAACTATGTTACCCTCGGCCTTCCAATTCATACATGAAATTGAGGTGCCATCAATATTATGCACACTAATGTGATTCTCTTAGCACGACGTTACACTCTCGATACAGTTGATTAGATTTTCGGAAGGTAATACTTCGGTACAAGGATTGTCTTTATACCAATGAGTAGCGTACTGCAACTGGATGACGGTCTGCTGTAATATTGATACCGTGAATTAAGGTGACAATTGTCATTACTCTTCAGCGGACTTACTCTCGGATTACATGGTATAACTTTCGTAACCACAGGGTAGATGGAGCTATTGACTTCTCCGTTGGACACTCAATGACAGTGGTAACGTTCTGGAACGTTTCGACAATCGATCTCTTAACTCAAACACGAAGTTACGGTTCCGACACTGAAATATATACTAATTTCTTTACCAGAACACGAAGTTATACTCTCAGTATAGCTGGTTAGTATTTCGGACGGTAAGGTCTCAGGTAAGACGTTTATCTTTATAGCAATAGGTAACGATCTCAAACGGTTTGACGTTCTTCTTTGCCACCCAAACCATGAATTAAGGTGTCTATTGGCAATACCCTTCCAGAAAGTTACCTCCATCTTCGAGAGTCGAACGGCTGAGTTAATAACTTCACCTATAGTTGTGATTCCGAGCGCGAAATCAGGTATTCCGGGAGTAAATCCGCTGAAAGATGTTGGCAATGGAAGCCTTAATTCACAGTTTCAATGTCAATGTAGAGCGTCAAACCGTTTGAGATTGCTATTAATTACTATATCGACATACTATTTAGAGGATACATTACCTTCCGAGAATATAACCAGCAGTATGGTGGGAAAAACTTCATGTTCAGAGAATCAAATTAGATTTCATTTCAGTGACAGGCTCGTTATCGTCCTGTATGAATTAGAACATCGATGGCCAAACCGTTGGAGAACGTTACCACCATCTATCAGAGTCGAACGCATAAGTCAGTAGCACTACCTATCCTGTATTCCCGAAATTCAAACCAGGTAATGCGAGCGTAAATCCGTTGAAGAGCATTGGCAATAGACAGCTTTATTCACGATTTGAATATTACAGTAGAGCGTCCACCGTTTGAGAACGTTACTAATTGCTGTAAAGTGAAACGAATTACCGAAGACATTACACTCTGAAAAACTCGCTGTATCTAGAAAATAACACCGTGTTCAGAGGGACGAATTAGTATGCCTTTTAGTGACGAGCACCATGGTTTCATGTCTTGCAATTGAAGATCAGGTGTCAAACGATTCGTAAAGGTCAGCACATTCATTTTGAGTCGAGCGTCTGGGCCAATAGCTACATCTATCCTGTGATTCCGAGAGTCGATCCAGGTATTACCGGAGTAAATCCGCTGCACAGCATTGGCAACAGACACGTTAATACACAGTTTGCATATTAAAATAGGACGTCAAACCGTTTGAGAGCGATACCAATTGATATAGAGTCAAACGGTTTACTGAAGGTCCTACCTTCCAAGAACCTATCCCGCTGTATCGAGAGTATAACTTCGTGTGTAGAGAATCACATTAGTATACACTGTAGTGATGGCATCTTAATTTCATGTTTGAATTAGACGGTCGAGGGTAACACAGTTCGACACCGTTACTTGCTACGAGTTTAGGGAAACACATTAGTAAGCATTTTAGTGACGGGGACCTTAATTTTGTTATGAATAACCAGATCGACGGTCAAACCATTCGAGAATATTACAACCCTCTTTGATAGTCTATCGGCTGTGTCAATAGCTACACCTATCCTGTGATTCAGACAGCCAAATGAGTTACTTCGGGGCAGAATCCGCTGTACTTTATTGGCATTAGACCCGTTAATTCACTATATGAATATTAAAGAACAGAGATAAACCACTGTAGGTTGCTACCTATTGCTATACAGTCAAACATTTTACCGAAACATTTTGCGAAATCGACGATCGAGGCTCAAACCGTTCCTGAACGATACCAATTACTTTGAGAATCGAACGGCAATGCGAATAACATCACCTACCCTGCGATTCCGAAAGTCAAACCAGGCACTGCGGAAGTTAATCAGCTGAACCGTACTGGCATTAGACACCTTAATTCTCGGTTTGAACATTAGGATAGAGCGTCTAACCGTTCGAGAGCATTACCAGTTCGTATAATGTCAAACGTTTTATCGAAGGCCTTACCTTCAGCGGACCTGACCTGCTGCATCGAGAGTACAAGTTCGTGTTCACAAAATGACATTAGTATTCATTTCAGTGACGGGCACCTTAACGTCATGTATGAATTAGATGATCTATGGTCAAACCGTTCGATAAAGTTACCATACTCTTTCAGAGACGAACGGATGAGTGGATAGTTCCACCTATCCGGTGATTTCGAGCGTCAAACAACGTACTCCTGAAGTAAATTCGCTGAACTGTTTTGGATATAGAAACCTTAATTCGCGGTTTTAATATTAAATCAGATGGTCAAACCGGTCTAGATCAATATTAATTCCTGTAAAGTCAAACGTTTTACGGAAGACCTTATCCGTCGAAAAACTAACCAGCTGTGCCGAGGGTATAACTTCGTGTTCAGAGATCGATGTTAGCCTGCATTTCAGTGACGGGCTGTTTAACTGCTAGTATGAATTAGAATATCGATGCTTGAACCCTTCGGGAACGTTACAACCGTCATTGAGCGTCGAACAGAATGGCCAATATCTTCACCTATCGTGTGAATCCAAGAGTCAAACCAGGTATTCCGTGAGCAATTCCGCTGATCAGTATTGTTAATGGACACCTCCATTCGCGGTTCGAATATTAAAGCAGACGGTCAAGTAGTTATAGAACGTCCCATATTGGTATAGACACAAACATTTTAACGAAGAACTTACCCTCCGAAAAACTAACCCGCTTCATCGAGAGTGTAACTTCGTGCTCGGAGGATCAAATTAGTAGACATTTTAATGATGGGCGCCTTAATTTCCTTACGAATAAGAGGATTAAGAGTCAAGCCGTTCGAGTATGTTACCACCTTCTTTGTGACACGAACAGCTTAGTCAATAGGTTCACCTGTCCTGTGTTTCGGAGAGTAAAAACAGGCATTGCTGGAGTAAGTCCGCAGAACAGTATTGTCAATAGACACCTTCATTAACGGTTTTAATATTATACAAGGCCGTCAAGCCGTTTTGGAGCATTACCTATTCGTGTATGGTTAATCTTCTTACAGACATCCTTACCCTCCAAAAAAAGGGACCCGCTGTATCGGGACTATAACACCATATTCAGCGGTACGAACGAGTATACATTTCAGTAACGTGCACCATAATTTCATGTATGAGTTAGATGGTCGAGGATCAAACCGATCGATAAAGATGAAACCTCCTGTGAGTGATGAGCGGCTAACTCACTGCCATCACATATCCTGGGATGCCGGATTCAAACCAGGCACTCAAAGAGTACAACCGCTGATATTTATTGACAATAGACACATTATTACTCGGTTTGAATGTTCAAGTAGAGCGTCAAACCGTTTGAGAACGTTACCTACTGGCATAGCTTCAATCGTTTCACCGAATGCCTTACCCTCCGAGAAGTTAACCCGCTGCAGCAAGAGCCGTGCTCCGTGTTCATGGACACAAATTAGTAGATACGTCAGCAGACGGACATTTTAATTGCATGAATTAATGGGAAGACGGAGGGTCATATCGTTCGAAAACGTTACCCCCTATTTTGACAATAGCAAGCTAAAGCAATAGCTTCACCGATCACATGATTCCGTGAGACAGTTGAGCAATTCCGGGAGTAAATTCGCTGAAATGTATTGGCAATAGACACCTATATTCACGGAATGAATATTAAAGAAGGGAGTCAATCCGTCGGAGGACAGTACCAATTCGAATTAAGTCATTCTTTCTACAGAATACCAAAAGTTCCGTGGACCTAACGCTCTGTATCGAGATAATAATTACGTGCACAAGGAATACAACAAATAGGCCCTTTAGTGGCGTTGACCATAATTTCATGCACGAATTAGAAGGGCAATGCACAAATCGATCCACAACGTTACCGCCTTCTTCGGGAGCCGAATTTCTAGATCAATAGCAACACCTATCCTGTTATTCTGAAGCACAAACAAGGTATTCCAGTAGTCAAACCGGCTTAATCATCTGGCATTAGAGATCTTAATGCACGGTGTGAATATTAAGGTAGAGCTACAAACCTCTGCAGAACTTCACCTATAGGTGTAGTGTCGAACTTTATGCAGAAAGCCTCACCTACCGCGAATCGAACTCGCTGTCCCGAGAGTATGACTTTGTGCACGGAAAAACAAATTAATATACATTTTAGCTATGGTCACCTTAATCTGATGCGTGGATTAGAAGATCGAGGCTGAATCCGCTCGAGAAAGTTACCTCCATCTATGTAGAATCGCATATATAACACAATAGCTGCATCTATCCTATGGTTACGAGAGTCACACTAGGTATAAAAGGATTATATACGCTGATGGGTATTGGCAATGGACACCTTAATTCATGGATTCAATATTGAAATTGTGCGCGAAACTGCATGAGAGCGTTACCAATTGGTATAAAGTCAAACGTTTTAGTATATACGGCAACAAATAAGTACACATTGTAGGGACTGGCACCTTAATTTTATGTACCAATGAGTATATCGAGAGGCAAACCGTCCCAGGACGTTACCACCTTCTTTCAGAGTCGAACGGCTGAGTCAATAGCTTCACCAATATTTGCGATTCCGAGAGTCAAGCCTGGTATCCCTGGAGTAAATCCGCTGAGCAGTATATGTAATCTACACCTTCATTCACGGTTTGAATATTAAAGTAGAGCGTCAAACAGTCTGAGAAAGATACCACCCTCAACGAAAGGCGTATGTATATGTCAATAGCAACACTTATCGTATAATTCAGAGTGACAAACCAGGTATTCCGTGAGTAAATCCGCTGAACAGTATTAGCATTAGTCACCTTAATTCACGGTATGAATATGAAAATAGTGCTTCAGTCCGTGTGAGAACGTTACCAATTGGTATGAATTCAAACGTTTGACTAAAAACCTTACCCTCCGATAGCCTAAGGCGTCGTATCGAGAGTATAACATGGTATACAGAGGAAGAAATTAGTATCCATTTTAGTTAAGGTCTCCTTAATTTCATGTACAAATTAGAACATCTAGTTTCAAACCTTTTGGGAACGTTACCACCCTATTTGAGACTTGAACGGCTGAGTCATTATCTTCACCTTTTCTTGTGATTCTGATAGACAAGTCAGATATTCTGGGAATAAATACGCTGAACAGTATGGGCAATAGACACCTTAGTTAAGGGTTTGAATATTGAAGTAGAAGTTAAACCGATGTTTAATGTTACCAATTGCTATAAAGACCTACGTTTTACCCGGGACCTTACCTTCCGCTATCCAGACCAACTTCATCGCTAATATAACTTCGTGATCACAGATCGAAAATAGTATTCATTTCAGAGACGGGCATCTTAACTTCATGTATGAAATAGAAGATCGATGGTCAAACCGTTCGAAAACGCTAGCACCTTCTTTGAGCGTCGAACGGACACGTCCATGTCCCCCCCCCCCCCCCAACCAGTGATTCCGAGAGCCAAACCTCGTGTTTCTGGAGTAAGTCCGCTGACCAGTACTACCAGTAGACACTTTAATTCACGGTTAGAGTAGAAAAGTAAAGCGTCAAACCGTTTGAGACCAACCGTCAAACCTATACCGTTCAGCGCATTTACTCCTGGAATACATGAATTGCCTCTCGGAATCAAGGGATTGGTGCAGCTATTGACTAAGAAGTGTGACATTCAAGGAAGTTGATAATGTTCTCTAACGGTTTGAAGCTCGATCTTCTTATTCATACATGAAGTTGTGGTACCTGCCATTAGAATATTGTGTAATTTGTTTTACTGAACACGTTGTTATACGCTCGATACAGCTGGTTAGCATCTCTGGTGGTTAGGCCTTCGCGAAAGAATTTGACTCCATACAAACACGTTACGCAATTCCGCGGTTCGACTTTCTACTTTAATATTCATAGCGTGAATTAAGGTGTCTATTGCCATAACTGTTGAGCGTACATACTACTGGAATACACGGTGTCACTCTCGGAGTCACATGATAGCTGAAGCTACTGTCTTGTCCGTTCCCCTCTCAAAGAAGCTATACAGTTAGCTGTTCCAATCTCAAGGAAGGTGGTCACATTCGCGATCCGCTTTTCTCTGGATCATCGAATTCATACATGGCACTACTGCAGCCGTCACCAAAATGTATACGAACTTGTTTCTCTGATCACGAAGTTATACTCTCGATACAGAGGGATAGCTTCACCGACGGTAAGAACAACGGTAAAGTGTTTGATTTTATGTCAATTGGCAACGCTCTAAAACGGTTTGACGCTCTACTTTAGAATTCAAAACGAGAATTAAGGTGTCACTTGCCGATACCCATCGGCGGATTTATTCCAGGAATGCTCGGTTTGTCTCACCGAATCACAGAACAGGAGCAGCAATTGACTCAGTTGTGCGATCGTCAAATGAGGTGATATCGTTCGATTGACACTCGATCTAGTTATTCATTCATGTAATTAAGGATCCCGCCACTAAAATGTATAGTAATTTGTTTCTCTGAACACGAAGCAACATACACCCTGCTGCCAGTTATCTGCTCGGAAGGTAAGGTAATCGGTAAGAAAATTGACTTTATACCTACCTGTAATGTTCACCAGCGGTTTGACTCTCTACTTTAATATTCATGCCGTGAATTAATGTTTCTATCGCCAAAACATCTCAGCGGATTTACTCCTGGAATACTAGGCATGGCGCTTGGAATCACAACTATGGGTGAAGCTGTTAACTAAGCGGATCGACTCTACAAAGAGATGGTAACGGTCTCGAATGATTTGGCACACGATCTTCTAATTCGTACATAAAATAAGGTGCCCATCTCTGAAATGGCTACAAATCTCTTTCTCTGTACACAAAATTACACTCTCTATGTCGCGGGAATGGCTCGCGGAGGGTAAAATGTTCGGTAAGACTTTTGACTTTTGTACCAATTGGTTGCGTTGTCAAACGGTGCTACGGTGTACTTTAATATTCAAACCGATAATTAAGGTGTCTATTGTTAATTCTGTACAGCTCATTTACTTCCGCAATACCGGGTCTGACTTTCCGAATCACGGGATATGATAACCTATTGACTTAGCCGTACGAATCTCTGAGAAGGTGGTAACGTTCTCGAACGCTTTGACTCCCGATGTTGATATTCGTACACAAGCATGTGATATCCGTCCCCTAAATTGCCTACTAATCTGTTTCCGTTTACATTAAGCAGGACGCTCGCTACAGCGGGATTGGATATCGGAAGGTAAGGTATTCAAAAAAGGCATGCCTCTATACGAATTTGTATTGTTCTCCGACGGTTTGACTTCCTGTATTAATATTCAGACCATGAATTATGGTGTTTATTGCCAATAATCTTCTGGAGATTTACGCCCGGAATACCTGGTGGTCACTCGGAATTGCAGGATACGTGAAGCTATTGACGTAGCCGTTCGTCTATAGTAGTAGGTGTTAATTTTCTCGAAAGGTTTGACCATTGATCTTCTCATTCATAATGAAAAAATGGTACCTGAGGCTAAAATGTTTAGCAATTTGATCCTCAGAACACGAACTTTTATCCTCGAAACGGTGAGTTTGCTTCTCCTGTGGTAAGGCCATCGCTAAAGTGTCGTAACATCCACCAACAGTTTGACCTTCGATCTTGTAATTCATACACGATATTAAGTTGTCAGTCCCTACAATGGGTACTTATTTGTTTCCGTTTACAGTAAGCAACACACTAGCTGCAGCTGGATAGTTTCTCGGTAGGTATGGTAATTGATAAAACCTTTGACTTTACTCCAATTGGTAACACTCTCGAACGGTATAGCGCTCTACCTTAAAATTCAAATCGAGAATTGGAATGTCTACTTGCAATACTATTCAGCAGATTCACTCTCAGGATACCTGATCTTCTCTCGGAATCGCATGATTGATGAAGCTACTGGCTTAGCCGTTCGTCTCTCGCAGAAGGTGGTAACGTTCTCGAAGGATTTAGCTCTCGATCTTTTAACTCATGCATAAAATTTATGTGCTCGTCACTAAAATGTATACTACTGTGTTTCGCTAAACACGTAGCTATACTCTTGATACGGCGGGTTAGCTTCTCGGCCGGTCAGGCATTCGGTAAGACGTTTATCCTAATAGCACTTGGTAACATTCTCACAAGGTGTGACGCTCTGTTGTAGTATTCACAACTCGAATCAACGTATCTATGTCAATACTGTACAGCGCATATAAACCCGGAATATCTAGTTTCACATTCGGAATCACAGAATTTATGAAGCTATTGACGTAGATGTTCGGATCTCAAACAAGATGCTAACATTCTCGAACGGTATGACCCTCGATCACCTTTTTCATAAGGAAGTTAAGGTCCATGTCACAAAAGTGTCTACTAATTTGATACCCTGAACACGATGCTGTACTCTCGATGTAGCGGTGAAGTACGCGAAAGGTGCGGTCTTTGGTAAAATGGTGGCTTTATAGCAATTAGAAACGATCTCACACGGTGTGACGCTATATTTTGATATTCACTCCGTGAATTATGGTATCTATTGCTAATACTGTTCAGCGAATTTACTCACGGAATACCTGGCTTGACTCTCGTAAACAGAGGATTGTTGATGCTAGTAACTTAGCCGTTCGACTGTCAATGAAATGTGCAACGGCCTCGAACGATTTGATCCTCGATCTCCTAATTCGTACGTGAAATTACGGTGCGCGTGACTAAAGTGCATACTGTCTTGCATCTCTGAACGTGGAGTTATAATTTTGATACAGTTAATTTGCTTTTCGGAAGGTAAGGCCTTCGGTAAATAGTGTGCCTCTATTGCAATAGGTAACGTTCTACAACGTTTTGACTCTGCACATTAATATTCATACCGTGAATTAAGGTGCCAATTGCTAATACTGTAGAGTGGAATTACTCCTGGAATACCAGGCATGACTCTTGTAATCACTGAACATGTGAAGCTATTGCCTTAGGTGTGCGACTTTCAAATAAGGTGGGACCGTTCTCCGACGGTTTGACTTCCGATTTTGCAATCCATACATGAAGACAACATGTCCACCTGCTAAAATGTATACTAATTTCAACCACCGAACACCATGTTATACTTTCGATACAGTGCGTTATGCTTTCGATGTGTAAGGTCTTCCGTAAAACGTTTGTCTTTAAACCAAATGGCAATGTTATCAAGCGTATTGACACTTTACATTAATATTCGAACCGTGAATTAAGGTGTCCATTGAAAATAGTATACAGAGCATTGACTCCAGGAACATCTGGTCTGTGCATCGGATGAACAGCATGAGTGCACCAATTGGATTAGCAGTTCGGCTCTCAATGAAGGTGGGATCGTTGTAGGGCTGTTTGGCGCTCGATCTTGCCATTCATACACGAAAATAAGGTGTCCATCTGTTAAAATGTCAAATAATTTGTTTCCGTGCGCACTAAGCAAGACACTCGCTGCAAGGGGTTACATTCTTGGAACGAAAGGTATTCGGTAACAAATGTGACTTTATACAAATTGGTAATACTCTACGACGGATTGACACTCTAATTTAATATTCATACCGTGAGCTAAGTTGTCTCTTGCTGATAGTGCGCTGGAAATTGATTCTCGCAGTACCTGGTTTGAGTCTTGGAATCATAGGATAGGTGATTGTATTGACGTAGGTCTGCGACGCTCAATGAAGGTTAAAAAGTTCTAGGACGATTCGACACTCTATTATGCTATTCTTACACAGAAATATGGAGTCCGTCTTCTAAAGCATGTACCAATCTATTATCGCGAACAGTCATCAGAACACTCCCTATACGCATCCAGGCTTCTCGGAAGGCGAGGCCATCGATAGAAGTATGACTCTGGATGAATTGGTTCCGATCAACAACGGTTTGACTATGTACTTTAATATTCAATCCGTGAATTAAGGTATCTATTGCCTAGACTGTTCTGGGGACTTATTCTCGGATTACGTGGTTTGACTCTCGAAATCACAGGATAGATCGAACTACTGACTTATCCGTTCGGCTCTCAAACAGGATGGTAACTATCTCGAACGGTTTGACCATCGATATTCTAATTCATTCATGATGTTAACGTGCCCGCCGCTGAAATGAGTACTAATTTCTTTCTCCGAGCACAGAGCTGAACTGTCGATGCAGCAGGTTAGTTTTTCAGATGGTATGGTTTTCGGTTAAACGTTTGACTTTACAGCAATTGGCAACGTTCTCAATAGAATTGACGCTCTGCTATAATATTCATACAGTAAATTAAGGTGTCTATTGTCAGTACTGTTCAGCTCATTTGCTATCGGAGTAATCTGGGAATCGCAGAATAGGTGGAAGCTGTCCACTTAGCCGTTCGGCTCTCGAAGAAGCTGGTATTGAGCTCGAACGCTTTGACAATCGATCTTCTAATTCATACATGAAACTAACTGCCCCGTCTCTAGAACGTTTACTAATTTGATCCCGTGTACTCGATGCTATACCGACGATACTGCGGGGTTATATGCTCGGAAGGTAAGGTATCCGATAAAGAGTTATACGTTAATGCCTCTGCTATAATGTCTACAAATTAGATTCCGTGAGGAATAAGCATGATACTCGCTATTGCGCGTTAGGTTTATGGAATGCAGAGTATCCGGTAAAATGTTTCACTATATACCGACCACTTGGTAATGCTCTAGAACGGTTTGACGACCTACATTAATATTCATACCGCGAATTTAGGTGTCAATCGCCAATACTCTTCCGCGGATTTACTCCGGTATTAGCTGATATGATTCCCGGTATCACAGGATTGGTGAAGCTGTTGACTTAGCCGTTTGTCTCTCGAATACCGTTGTAACGTTCTGGAACGGTTTGACACATCGATCATCTAATTCAAACATGAAGTTATGGTGCCAGTCACTAAAATGCATACTAATCCGTCCATCAGAATACGAAGCTATACTCTCGGTACAGCGGGATAGCTCCTCGGCAAGGAAGGTCTTCGGCAAAGGTTTGTCTCTATATCAATAGGTAACGTTCTACTGCGGTTTGACTTTGTTCCTTAATATTTGTAAGGCGAATTGTGGTGCCTCGTGCCAATACTGTAGGCTGCTTAGCTCCCGGAATGCATGGTTTGACTTGCGGAAACAAAGGACAGGTGAAGCTATTGGCTTAGCCGTCCGACTCTCACTCAAGGTTGTAACGATCTCCAACGGATTGACTTTCCAGTTTGAGTTTTATGCAGTAAATGTGGTGTCTGTCTGCTAAAATATCTATCAGTTTGTTTCCGTGAACATTAATCAATACCTTGGCTACAGCGGATTAGGCAACTTGGAAGGTAAGGCCCTCGGTAAAAGTTACGAATCCATGAGATATGGTAAAGTCCACAACCGTTTGACGCTGTTCTTCAATATTCCAGCAGTGAATTAAGATTCCTATTACCAATACTGTTCAGCGGATTTGCTCCCGGAATACCTGGTTTGACTTTAGGAATCGCAGGAGTGGTGAAGGTATTGACTTACCTGGTAGAATCTTATTGAATTTGGGATCGTTCTCGAAATGTTTGACTCTCGATTATTCCGTTCGCACAGGATAATAAGGTGTCCGTCTCATAAAATATCTACTAAATAGTTTCCGTGAGCTCTAAGCATGACACTCACTATGGGGGGTTACGTTCTAGGAAGGTAATGTATTCGGTGAGGAGAATGACCTTATACGAATAGAATATTTTCTCCGACGGTGATGACTCTTTACTTTAATATTCATACCGTGAATTGAAGTGTCTATTGCAAAACTGTTCAGCGGATTTACTCGCGGAATACCTCATTTGACTCTTAGAATCTTGGAATAGGTAAAGCTATTGACTGGGCCGTTCATCTCTCACAGAATGTGGTTACGTTCTCGAGCGGTTTGATTTCTATATTTCATTTCATACATGAAATTAAGGTGCTCGTCACTAAATTTTTATACTAATTTTTTCCTCTGAACATTATGTGATACTATCGACTCAGCTGGTTAGGCTTCTCGGAATATAAGATCGTCTGTAAAATGTTTGTTTTTATGCAAATTGTTTACGTTAAACATAGTTTGACTCTGTACTATAATATTCAAACCGTAAATTATGGTGCCAAATGCCAATACTCTTCAGCGGACTTATTCCTGGAATTCCAGGCTTGACTCTCGGAGTCACAATATAGGTGAAGCTATGAACTTAGCTGTGCGACTCTCAAGAAAGGTGGTAAGATTCTTGAACGCTTTGACTCTCGATCATGATGCTAATACACAAATATATGGTGTTCGTGCGCTAATAGTTCTCCTTAATCTGTTTCCGTGCACATTAAGCCGGACACACCATGCATCGGGTTCAGTTCTCGGAAGGTATGGTATTCGGTAAAAGGAATGACTTTTTGCGCATCGGGAATGTTCTCTATCGGTATAACTCAATACGTTAATATTCATACCCTGAATTAACGTGTCAAATGCCAATAAACGTCAGCCGTCTTTTTCCCGGATTACCAGATTTGACTCTCGGAATCACGGGATAGGATAAGCTATTGATGTTGCCGTTTGTCTCTCACTGAAGGAGGCAAAGTTCTAGGGCGCTTTGACCCTCGTTCTTCTAATTCGTTGATGAAATTAAGGTGCCCGTCACTGAAATGAATACTAATTTGTTCCTATGAGCATCATATTATACCCTCGGTACAATGCGATATGCTTTCGGAGGGTAAGGTCTTGAGTAAAGCGTTTGACATTATAGGAATTGGTAGCATTCTCAAACGGATTGACTCTCCACCTTAATATTCATACCGCGAATTAAGGTGTCAATGCCAAAACTGTTCAGCGGATTTACTCCCGCGATACCTGGTGTGACTGTCAGTATTGCAGAATCGGTGGCGCTATTGAATTAGCTGTCCGACTCTCAAGAAGGTTGGTAACGTACGCCAACGGCATGACCCTTGATCTTCTAATTCGTACATGAAATTTGCCACCACTAGAATGTGCACTAATTTATTACTCTCAACAATAAGCAAGACACTCCCTACAGCCGGTTACGTCCATGGAAGGAAAGGTAGTCTGTAATAAGAATAACATTTTACCAACCAGCAATGGTCACCGACGGTTTGGCTGTCTACCATAGTATTCATTCCGTGAATTAATGTGCTTTTTGGCAGTACTTTTAGGCGGTTTCACTCCAGGAATACACAGTTTTCCTCATGGCATCACAGGATAGGTAATGTCTTTACTTAGCTCTTCATCTCTCACAGAAGGTGGTATATGTTCTCGAAAGGCTTGACCCTCGATCTTCTAATTCATCCACGAAGATAAGTTACCCGTCACTAAAGTGAATACTAATTTCATTCTGTGAACACGAACTTATTCTCTCGATGATGCCGTTGCGGTTCGCTGAAGGTAAGGCCTTCGATAAACTTTTGACTTCATAACAATTGGATGCACTCGAACGGTTTGGCGCCCAACTTAAATACTCATACCGCGAAATACGGTATCAATTTCCAATACCCTTCAGCGGATTTATTCTCGGATTACCTGGTTTGACTTTCTGAATCACAGGACGGATGGTGCTACTGAATTTAGTGAGCGACTCTCGAAGAACATCGTAATGTTTTGGAAGGGTTTGACCCTCGACCTTGTAATTCATTCATGAAACTATGGTGCCCATCACTAAAATGTATTCCAAATTGTTTCCCTGAACACAATGTTATACTCTCGGTACAGTGGCTTAGACCTTCGACGTGTAAGTTCTTCCTGCAAACGTTTGACTTTTAGCAATTGGTGACGTACCCACACGGTGCTAAGCTCTATTTTAATAGTCAATCCACGAAACAAAGTGCCTGTGGCCAATGTCTCAACCGTCCGGCGCTCACAGATGGTGGTAACGTTCTCGAGTTATCTGACACTCGATCTTTTAATTCATGCACGAAATTAGGGTGCTCGTCTCTGAAATGGATACCAATTCCTTTCCCTAAACACGTAGCTATACACTGGATACGGCGGGTTATATCCTTGGACGTTAAGGCCATCGGTAAAGTGTTTGACTTATTACCAAACGGTAGCGTTGTCCCTTATCTCACAGTATGACTATTAAGGAACGGAGTCAAACCGCTGGAGAACGATACCAATTACTGTAACATCATACTCCATACCTGATACCTTACCTTTCTCGATAATAACCCGCTGTATGGTGGGTATATCTTCGGGTTCAGGGTCAGAAATTAGTGGACATTTTACCAGGTGGACACCTTAATTTAATGTATGAATTATAAGATCGGGGGTCAAACCGTTCCAGATTGTAACCACTTCCTTTGAGTCTCGAACGGCTGAGTCAATAGCATGACCTATAATTGCGAGAGTCACGGCTGGTATCTCAGGAGTAAATGTGCTGAACATTATTAGCAATGGACATCTTTGTTCACGGTATGAATATTAAAGTAGAGCGTAAAGTCGTTTGAGAGCGTTACCAATTGCTATAAGGTCAAACGTTTTACGAATATCTTACCTCCAGATTAGTCCAACCCGCTCTATGGAATGCCTAGCTTAATGTCCATGGAAACGTATAAGATGTCATTTTAGAGGCGCGCACCTTAGTTTCATGTATGAGTTAGAAAATCGTGGGTCAAATCGTTCGAGAACCCTACCACCTTAATTGAGAATCGACCAGCTTAGGTAATAGTTTCACCTGTACTTGTGATTCCGAGAGTCAAACCATGTATATCAGGAGTAAATTCGCTGTGTACTATTGGCAATGGACACTATAATTCTCGGATTGAATATTAATGTACAGAGTGGAACCGTTTGAGAACGTTTCCAGATGATATAAAGTCGAACGTTATACCTAAGACCTGACGCAGCATGCACCTAATTCGCGGTTTCGACAGGACAAATTGGTGATCAGAGAAGTATACATTTTAGTGAATGGCACCTGAATTTCATGTATAAATTAGACGGTGGCGAGACAAACTGCTACAGGGCGTTACCACCTTCTACGAGAGTCACACAGCTAAGTCTACAGCTTCACCTGACCTGTGACTGCCAGAGTCAAACCTGGAATTGCAGGAGTAAATCCGCTGGAGACTATTGGCACTTGTCACCATAATTCACGGTTTGAGTATTAAAGTAGCGTATCAAACCGCTGTACATCGTTGCCTGTTCGTATAGAGTCAAACTATTTACCGATGGCCTGAACTTCCGAGAATCCTATCGTGATGTCGGGAGTGTCTTGCTCAGTGGTCACGGAATTAAACTAGTAGACACTATACCAAACGTTGACCTCATTTTCATGTATATATAGCAAAATCGGTAATCGAACCATTTGAGAACGGTACAACATTCTTTGTTAGTCGCACAGGCTTGTCAGTAGCGTAACCTATCCTGTGATTCCGAAATTCAAACCAGGTTCCTCTGGGGTAAATTGCGCTGATCAGCATTGGCCAATGACACCTTAATTCTCTGTATGAATATTATTGTACACTGTAGATCCATTGTAGAACATTAGATATTGGTATGAACACATCCCCTTTACCGAAGGCCTTACCTTCCGATAAACTAACACGTTGTATCTAGAGTATAACTTCGAGTCCTGAGAAGCAAATTATTAAAAATTGTAGAGACATACTCCTTAACTTCATGTATGAATTCGAAAGTCGAGTGTCAAACGGATCGAGAACTTGACCACCTTCGTTGAAAATCGAACGGATAAATCAAAAGCTCCACCTATCCTGTGTTTCCGGGAGTCAGACCAGGAAATACGAGAGTAAATCCGCTCTAGAGGATTGTCAATATATACCTTAATTCGTGTAGTGAATATTAAAGTAGAGCGTCAAACCGTTTGAAAACGTTTCCAATTGGTATAAAGTCATAACATTTGACCGATGATCTTACCTACCGAGAACCTAATCCGCTGTCTCGAGAGTATAAATTCGTGATCAGTAATACAAATAAGTATACATTTTAGTGACGGGCACCTTAATGTGGTGCATGAATTAGGACACCGATGGTCAAACCGTTCGAGAGTGTCATCAACATCATTGACGGTCGGGCGTCTAAGTCAGTAGCTTCATCTGTCATGTGATTCCGAGAGCAGTGACAGGTATTCCTGGAATAATCCGCTGAACAGTATTGGCAACTGATAGTTTATTTCACGATGTGAACATTAAAGCAGAGCATCAAGCCGTTGTAGATCATTAGCTATTCGTATAGAATCAAACGATTTACCGAAGAGCTATCCATGTGTGAAGCAGAATCTCCATATCGAGATTATAACATCGCGTTCAGAGAAGGCAGTTCGTTAACATTTTGGTGACGGCTACGTTAGTATCATGTGTGAATTCGATGATCTAGGGAAAAACGAATCACTGGAATGTGACCACCTTCCTTGAGATGGGAACAGCTGACAGAATAGGTTCTTTGAGTGTCGAACGGACGAGTCATTAGCTTCAGCTACCCTGTGACTCCGTGGGTGACACCGTGCATTTCAGCAGTAAATGCGCTCAACATTTATGGCAATAGACACCATAATTCACGCTATGAATATTAAGGTAGAGAGTCATACCGCGAAAGTACGTAACGTATTTGGATCGAGCCAAACTCTTTCCCGAAGGCCTAACCTTCAGAGACGATAGCCCGCTGTATGGAGCGTATAACACCGTGTTCAGTGAAACAGATTATACAACATTCGAATGGCCGGCACCATAACTTCATGTATGAATAAGAAGATCGACCGTCAAACCGTTAGAGAACGTTATCACTTTGCTTGAATGTCACACTTCTAAGTCAATAGCTGTACCTATCCCTTTATTCCAAGAGGCTATTTAGGTATTCCACGAGTAAATGCGCTGAACGGTATAGGTTTGACGGTTGGTCTCAAACGGTTTGACGCTTTACTT
The DNA here is from genome assembly GCF_051020765.1 of Lasioglossum baleicum. NCBI lineage: Eukaryota > Metazoa > Arthropoda > Insecta > Hymenoptera > Halictidae > Lasioglossum > Lasioglossum baleicum. The sequence continues at coordinate 108,259 of NW_027469296.1, read as the reverse complement.
TTCTATTCAAGCCGTGAATTATAGTATATATTGGCAGTACTGTTCAGCGGATTTACTCCAGGAATACCTGGATTGACTATCCGAATCCCAGAATCGGTGAAGCTGTTGAGTTAGTCGTTCGAATCTCAAAGAAGGCAGTAACTTTCTGGAATGACTTGAAGCTCGATCTTCTTATTCATAATGAAATGAATGTCCCCGTCACTGAAACGAATACTAATTTCTTTCTCTGAACCGGAGTGACACTCTCGTTTCAGCGGGTTATTTTCTTGCTGGCTATAGCCTTCGGTATAGCGTCTGACTTTATAGCAATTGGTAACGTTCCCAATCGGTTTGACACTCTATTTTAATATGCAAATCGTGAAATAAGGTGTCTATTGCCAATAGTCTTCAGCGGGCTTACTACCGGAGTACCTCGTTTGACACACAGAACCACAGGATACGTCATATTTGCTATTTCATAAAGAAGGGCGTAACGTTCTGGAACGGTTCTCCACTCGATCTTCTCATTCATGCACGAAATTAAGGTCCTGGTCTCTAAGACGCATAGCAATTTGCTTCTCTGAAAACGAAGTTATACTCTCGATACAGCAGGCTAACTTCACGCAATGTAAAGCCTTCGGTAAGAACTTTGACTCTATTCAAATACGTATCGTTCTTCCACGGTTTGACTTTCTACTCTAGCATTCAATCCGTGAATTATGGTGTCCATTGCTAATAATGTATAGCGCATTTACACCGGGAATGCCTGGCATGACTCCCGTAATAACAGGATTGGTGAAGCTATTGTTTAAGCAGTTCGTCTCCCGCCGAAGGTGACAACGTTCGCGAGCAGCTTAGCACTCGATCTTCTAATTCATACATGAATTTAAGGTATCGTCACTAAATTGATTTTATACTAATTAGTAACCTTCTCACACTGTGTTACGCTCTATTTTAATATTTAATCCGCGAATTTGGTACCTATTGCCAATACTGTACCGCGGATTTACTCCCGGAATACCTGGTTTCACTCTCGGAATCGTAGGATATGTGAAACTATTGACTTAGCCGTTCTTCTCTCACAGGACGTGTCAACGTTCTCGATTGGCTGGCACTCGATCCTTTAAGTCGTACATGAATTTCAGGTGACGTCACAATATTGTATACTAATACGTTTCGCTATAAACGTACCTATACTCTCGATACTGCGGGTTAGCTTCTTGGACGGTAAGGCATCCGTGAATCGTTTGACTTTATAGCAATTAGGAACGTTCTCAAACGGTGTGGCGCTCTATTTTAATATTCACATCGAGAATTAAGATATCCATTGCCATTACTCTTCAGCGGATTTACTATAGGATTACCTGGTTTGACTCCCATAGTCACAGGATAGGTCTAGCTATTGACTTATCCGTTCGGCTCTCAAAGAAGGTTGTATCATTCTCGAACGGTTTCACACTTGTTCTACTTATTCATAATGTATTTAAGGTCTTCCTCACCAAAACTCTTACCAGTTTGATACTCTGAACGCAAAGTTATAGTCTCCATGAAATGGGTGAATTTCGCGGAAGCTACAGCATTCGGTAAATCGTTTGACTTAATAGAAATTGGTATCGATCACAAACCGTCTGACGCTTTATGTTAATATACAAACCGTGAATTTTGGTGCCAATTACCTATACCGTTCAGCGGATTAACTCCCGGAATTCCTGATTTGACTCTCGGCATCGCAGGATGGGTGAAGCTGTTTTCTTAGCAGTTACGACAAAATGTCGTAACGTTCTCGAAAGGATTGACCCTCGATTTTTTATTTCATACATGATGTTAAGATAGCCGCCACTAAAATGTATACTAATTTGTATCTCTGATCACGAAGTTATACTCTCGATACAGCGGGATATATTCTCGGAGGATAGGGTCGTCGGTGAAGCTTTTGCTATTATAGTAATAGATAACGTTCATCAAAGGTTTGACTCAGTACTTCAATTTTCAAACTCTGAATTAAGTTGCCCATTACCAATAGTGTTCATCGGTTTAACTTCTGGAATACCAGGTTTGACTATAGGAATAACAGTATAGTTGAAGCTATTGACTTAGCCGTTCGAACCTCAAAGATGGAGGAAACGCTCTCGAGGGCTTTGGCACGCATGTCTTCCTATTCGTACACGAAATTGAGGTGCGCGTCTGCTTTAATACATACTTTTTTGTTTCTCTGAACACGAAGTTATAGCCACGATACAGTGGATTATATTCTCGGAAAGTATGGTATCCGGTAAGGGGTATGACGTTATATCAATTGGTACGTTCTCAAACGGCATGACACCCTACTTTGATATACAAACTGTGGATAAAGGTATCCGTTGCCAATGCTGGTCAGCGGATTCTTCCAGGCATACATGGCATTACTCACGGAATCACAGGAGAGATAAAGCTACTGACATAGCTGTACGATTCTCTAAGAAGGTGGTAACGTTCTGGAACGGTTTGACACATGATTTTCTCATTCATACATGAATTTAATTTGCTCGTCTGTAAAGCGTATACTATTGTCTGTCTCTGAGCACGAAGTGATACTATCGGTACGGCGTGTTAGCTTCTCGGTAGATAAAGCTTTCCGTAATGTGATTAACTCTATACGAATACGTAACGATCCACAACGGTTTGGCTGTTTGCTTTAATATTCAAATTGTGGAATAAGGTGACAATTGCCAATACGCTTCAACGCATCTACGCCCATGTACCTGATTTGACTCTCTGAACCACAGGATTGCTGAAGCTATTCACTTATCCGTTGGAATCTCAAAGAAGCTGGCAACCTTCGCGAACCGTTCGACACTCAATCATCTAATTCATATCTGAAAATTTGGTGTGCTCCTGCTATAATGTCTAACTATTTGTTTTCCTGAGGACTAAGCATGACACTCGCAATACTGCGTTAACTACTAGAACGGTTATGTATTCAGTAAAAAGAGTGGCTCTATACCAAATGGTAATGTTCGTGGACGGATTGACCTTCTACATTTAATTCATACGGAGAATTAATGCGTCGAATGCCAATGCCACTCAACAGATTTACTTCTGGTATACCTCGTGTGACTATCGCCATCACGGAATCGGTGAAGCAAACGCCATAGTGTTTGGACTGCCAAAGATCGTGGTTCCTTTCAGTGACGGTTAGACTCCTGATTTTGGTATTTATACATGTCAATGTGGTGCTCGTCTGCTAACATGCCTACTCATTTGTTTCCGTGAACATTAAGCAAGGCACAAGCTACTGCGGGTTCGGTTTTCGGAAGGTATGATATTCGGTAAAAAGAAAGACATTATATGAATTTTTATTTATCTTCCACGGTTTGTCTCTCGACATTCTAATAAATGCCGGGAATTAAGGTGTCCTTTGTCAATGCTGTTCAGCCCGCTTACATCCCGAATGCCTGGCTTGGCCCTCGGTATCACAGGATATGGGAAGCTGTTGACTGATCTTTTCGACCCACATACTGGGTAATAACGATCTCGGACGGTTCGATCCTCTATCTCCTACTTCATACATGAAATTAAGGTGCCCATCACAAACAAGTATAATAATTTGTTTCTCTGAACACAAAGTTATACTCCGAATACAGAGGGTTGAGATCTCGCAACGTCAGGCCTTATGTACTACGTTTGACATTATAGCATCTGGTGACGTTCTCCAGCGGGTACACTCTCTAACATAATAATTATCCCGCAAATTATGGTGTTAACTGCCAATAGTATACAGAGGATATACTCCTGATATACCTGGTGTGACTCTCGGAAGCACAAGTGAAGATGAACCATTGGGCTCAGCCGTTCGACGCTGACAGAAGGTGATAATGTTCTCGAAATGGTTGACTCTCGATCTTCTAATTCATACATAGAATTATGGTGTCCGCCTCGTAAAATGTACACTAATTCCTGAATCCATAGTTATACCCACGATACAGCGTCATTATCTCGAAAGGAAAAGTGTCCGGTATGAAGTATGACGTTACAGAAATTGGTAACCATCTCCAGCGGTTTGACTTTGTTCTTTAATATTCATTCTGGGAGTTAAGATCCAATGATACGGTTTCGTAGCAAATCAAACACTTTACCGAGGACGTTATCGGCCAAGAATATAACCCGCGGTTTCGAGTGTATAGCTACGTATTTAGGGAAACACATTATTCAACATTTTAATGACGATCACCTTAACTTCATGAATGAATTGAAAGATCGAGGATCAAACCGTTCGAGAACGTTGCCACCGTCTGTGTGAGACAATCGACTTAGTCAATAGCTTCACCTAACCAGTGAATCGGCGAATCAAACCAGGTATTCCTGGAGTAAATCCAGTGAGGAGTATTGCCAATTGACACCGTAATTCACGGTATGTATATTAAGGATGAGTGAAACCGTCCAAGAATATTACCAATTAGTATAAAGCCAATCTTTTTAACATATACCTTAGATTCTGAGGACGGACGCCACCGCAGCGTTTGTCTTGCGTTGAGTGCACAGGAGCGATCTAGCAGACAATTTCACAAACGTACACCTTAATTTCATGTATGATTGAGGAGATGAGGGTGAAACCGTTCAAGAACGTTACCACAATGTTCGCGGAACATTATTGGCAATAGACACCTAAATTCACGGTATGAATAATACAGAGGATAGTCAATCCGTCGGAGGACAGTACGAATTCGTATTAAGTCTTTCTCTATACCGAATACCATACCTTCCGAGGACGTAACGCGCTGTATAGGGATAATAATTACGTGTGCAAGGAAACAAATTAGTACGCATTTTAGTGTCGTACACCTTAATTTCATGCACGAGTTAGACGGGCGACGGACACATCGATCCACAACGATACCACCTTCTTCCAGGGCCGAATTTCCAGATCAATAGCTACACCTATCCTGTCATTCCAAAGGTCAAACAAGGTATTTCGGGAGTCAATCCGGCGTAAATATCTGGCATCGGACATCTTAACTCACGGCATGATTATTAAGGTAGAGCGACAAACCTTTGTAAAACTTCACCTATAGGTGTAGAGTCAAACTTTTTTCAGAAAGTCTTACCTACCGTGAACCAAACACGCCGTATCGAGAGTATAACTTCGTGTTCAGATGATCAAATTAGTAAACATTTTATTGACTGGAACCTTAATTTCATTGTGAACAAGGAGAACATGGTTTCTGCAGTTCGAGAGAGTTACCACCGTCTATGATATTCGAACATCTAAGTCAATATCTTCACATTTCCTGTGATTTCGAGAGTCAGACGAGCTACTCCGGGTCTAAATGAGCTGTACAGTGTTGGCGTTATACAATCAACCTCCAGGTTTAAATATAAAAGTGCAGGAACAGGCCGTTATAGATCATTACGAAATGACACAGTTTCAAACATTTTACCGAAGACTTTTCCTCCGAGGACCCATCCCGCTGTAGCGATTGTCTTGCGTATTGTTCACCGGAACGAAATAGTACACAATATGGCAGGCGGACAGCATATTTTGATGTATGAATAGGTCGATCGAGGGACAAACAGTGCGAGGTCGTAACCACCTTCCTCGAGAGTAAAGATACTAAGTCAATAGCTTTTAACATCCAGTGATTTGGATAGCCAAACCAGGTACAGATGGGGTATATCCACTCAATAGTATTGCCAATAGACACCTTAATTCACGGATTGGGTAGTAAGGTAGAGCGTGAAGCCGTTACAGAACCTTGCCAATTCATATAAAGTCAAACAGATTGCCGAGGCCTTATCATTTAGTATTCATTTCAGTGACGGGAACATTAACTTCATGTACGAATTAGAAGATCGAGCGTTAAACCGACGGATAACGATACCTTCTTCGTTCACAGTCTAACGTCTATGTCAACAGCATCGCCCATCCTGTGATTCCGGAGACTTCAGCCATTCCGAGCGTAAACTCGCTGAAGGGTACTGGCAATAGTCAATATCATTCACTGTTCGATTATTGAAGTAGGGCGTCAAACCGTTGTAGAACTTTACGTATTCGTATTCAATCTAACGCTTTACCGCAGGCCTTACCTTCCGAGAAGCTAACCCGCTGTATCGAGATTATACCTTCGTGTTCAGAGGGCAAATTAGTATACCCTTTAGCTACGGACAACCTTATTTTATGTACGAATTAGTGTTTGTAGAAACCATTGTAGAACGTTACCTACTGGTATAGATTTGAACACATTGCAAATAGCCTTACCTTCGGAGAAACAAACCCGCCGCTTCGAAATTATACCTTCGTTTTCCGAGAAGCACAGTAGTAGTCATTTTAGTGGCGGGCACCTTAATTTCATTATGACTAAGTAGATCGAGAGCCATTCCGCTCGAGAACGCTACCTCCGTCTATATGGAACGAACAGTTAAGTCAATAGCTTCACCCATCCTGCGATTTCGAGAGTCAAACCAGGTATTGTGGGAGTTGAGTGGCTAGAGAACATTACCAATTCGAAGAATGTCATTCCTCTTACAGAATACCTTCCCTGCGGAGAACCTAACCCGCTGTAGTGAGTGTCCTGCTTAATGTTCACGGAAACATATTAGTATACATTTTAGCGGACCGACACCAAATGTTTGAGTATAAATATCATCGGGAGGCAAACCGTTCGGGAACGTTACCGCCTTCCATGAGAGCCGAGCGGCTAAGTCAATAACGTCACCAATCCTGTGATTCAGTGAGTCAAACCAGGGGAACCGAGATGAAATCCGCTGAAGAGTTTTGCCAATTGACAGCTTGTTTCACGGTATGAATGTCATACATAGCATCAAACCGTTGTTGGGTTTTACCTATTCGTATACAGTCGAACCCTTTACCGAAGACCATACATTCCGTGAAGGCAACCCGCTGCATCGAGAGGCTATCTTCGTATTCAGAGAAGCAAGTTAGTATGGAGTTTAGTGACGGGTACCATAACATCATGCGTGAATTCGAAGATCCAGTGTCAAAGGGTACGAGAACGTGACCACCTTCCTTGATATCCGAACAGCTAACACAATAGCTTCTTTGAGAATCGAACGGCCAAGTCAGTAGCTTCACCTATCCTGTGCTTGCGAGAGTCACACCTGGTACTCCAGGAGTAACTGCTCAGTCCAGTGTTGGCAATAGACACCTTAATTCACGGTATGAATATTAAAATAGGGAGTCAAACACGCTGAGAACAATACCAATTGGCATAAAGGCCTTTCTTCCCGTTGCTTCCCTTCTATCAACCTATCCCGCAATATTGAGTATATAACTTCGTGTGGAGAGAAGCATATTCGTATACATTTTATTGACGGGCACCTTATTTACCTATACGAATTGAAAAATCATGTGTAAATCATTTCGTGATCGTTGCCAGCTTCTTTATGGGTCGAACGGCTAAGTTAATAGCCTCACCTATCCTGTGATTGCGAGAGTCAAACCAGTTGCTCCGGGAGAATATCCGCTAGTCAGTGTTGACAATAGACTCCTTAATACACGTTACGAATATTAAAGCAGGCCGTCAAGCCGTTGTAGAACATTTCTTATAAGTGAATGGTGAATGTTGTAACAGAATGCCTTATCCACCGAAAAACTAACCCGCTGTATCGGGAGTAAAACACCGGGTTCCATGGTACGAACTATAATACATTTTGGTGACGGGCACCACAATATTATGTATGAATTAGAGGTTCGTTGGTCATACCGTTCGAGAACGTTGACACATTCTGTGAGAGGCGAACCGCCAAATCAATAGCTTAATCAATCCTGTGATTCGGATAGTCAAACCAGGAACACCGGGAATCAATTGGCTGTGCTGGATTGGCAATAGATAACTTAATTCACGGATTGAATAATATAGTAGAGCGTCAAACGGTTTGTGATCGGTACCAATTGCTACAATGTCAAAGGGTTTATAGAAGGTCTTACCCGCCGTAGATCTAACACACTGTATCGAGGGTATAAGATGTTGTTCAGAAGGATGAATTAGTATTCATTTTAGTGACGGGCACCTTAATTTTCCGTATAAGTTAGAAAATCGAGTGTCAAACTGTTAGGGAAAGTTTCCATCTTATGTGAAACATAAACTGCGATGTCAATAGCTACAGCCATCCTGTCTTTCCGAGAGTCAAGCAGGGTATTCCGGGATTAAATCAGCTGAACAGTATTGGAAATTGATACCTTAATTAGCGGATTGAATATTAAACTGGAGCGTCAAATTGATTGTGGGCATAACCAATTTGTATAACGTCAAACGATTTATAGATGACCTTACCCTGCGATGACCTAACCCGCTGTATCGAGTGTATAACATGGTGCTCAGAGGGACGAATTAGTATACATATGAGTGACGGGCACCTTAATTTCATGTATGATTGAGAAGATCTACTGGCAAACCTTTCCAGAACGTTACTACATTCTATGTGAAATCGCATATCTAACACAATAGCTTCACAGATCCTGTGGTTCCGAGAGTCACACTTGGTATATCAAGAGTATATCCGCTGAACAGAATTCGCAATGGACATCTTAATTGACGGTTCACATATTAACGTGGAACGTGGAACCGCTGTGAGGATGCTACCAGTTGGTACAATGACATACTTATCAACCTATACCTTACAGTCCGAGGAATCAAGCGGCCGAAGCGATTTTCGTGCTTCGAGTTCACAGGATCGAATTAGTATACCTTTTAACAGATGGACACCTCAATTTTACGTAGGATAGGAAGATCGAGGGTCAAACCGTCGGCGAGCGAAGCCATAAGGTTTGTGAGTCGATCGGCTGAGTCAACAGTTTCACCTATCCTGTGATTCGGAGTGTCAAGTCCAGTTTCCCAGGAGTAAATCCGCTAAACAGTATTATCAATAGAACCATTAATTCCCTGTATGAATATTAAAGCCGGGAGTCGAACCATTTGAAAACGTTACTAATTGGTTAACGTCACACTCTTTTCGAATAACTTATCTTCCAAGAACGTAACCCATAGTAGCGTGTACTATGCTCAGAGCTCACGAAAACAAATCAGTTGAAACTTTTGCAGACGGGCAGCTTTTTTTCATGTATGAATAGCAAAATCGAGAGTCAAACTATCGGAGAATGATCCCACCTTCCTTGAAAGTCGCACATCTGAAGCAATAGTTACACATATCCTGTAATTGTGAGAGTCAAGCCAGGTATTCCAGGAGTAATTCCACTCCACAGTATTAGCAACCGACACCTCAATTCAGGATATGAATATTAATGTGCAGACTGAAAGCGTTGTAGAACGTTCACTATTTGTATAGAGACACACTGTTTACCGAAGGCCTTACCTTCCGAAAAGAAAATTCACTGGATTAAAAGTATAGCTCCACGTTCAGAGAAGCAAGATAGTATGCACTTTAGTTACGCGCACTTTAATTTCACGTACGAATTAGGAAATTGGGCATCAAAACGTTCCAGAACGTTTCACCTTGCATTGACAGTAGAACGGCCAAGTCAATAGCTTCACCAATCCTGTTATTTCGAAAGTCTAACCAAATATCCCGGCAGTAAATGCGCTGTACAGTATTACCAATATATACCTTAATTCGCGATTTGTTTAATAAAGTAGAGCGTCACACCGTGTGAGAACGATACACTTGCTATAAAGTCAAACGTTTTACTGAACCCCTTTCCTACCCCGCCGTATAGAGAGTATATCTTGTTGTCTAGGGAAGCACATTAGTACACAATTTAGTGACGGGCCTCTTTATTCCATGTATGAATTAGAACATCAAGTGTCAAACCGTTCGAGATAGTTCTCACCTTCTTTGAGGTTCGAACGGCTAGGTCAACAGCTCCACATATCCTGTGATTCTGGGAGTCAAATTACGTAACCCTGGAGTAAATCCCCTGAACTGTATTGGCAATAGACATTTTAATACACGGTTTTAATATTAAAGCGGACCATCAAACCGATGTATATTGTTACAAATTGCTACATAGTCAACAGTCTTACCAATGACCTTATCCATCGTAAAACTAACCGCCTGTATCGAGAGTATAACCTCGTGAACTGAGCAACAAGTTAGTCACCATAACAGTAACTTCAAGTACGAATTAGAAGATCGATCGTCAAACCGCTCGAGAACGTTGCCACCTTCTGGGAGGGACCAACGGCTAAGCGAATAGCTATACCTGCCTCGAGATTCCGAGAGTCAAACCAGGCATTCCGGGAGTAAGTGCGCTATGCAGTATGGCAATAGACACCTTAGTTAACGGTTTGAATATCAACACTATGACGTCCGGTGGTTTCACATTGGTGCCATGCGAAAACTGTCGGTTAAGTGCCAGTGGTTACAAAAAAATCTTGTACTTATTTACCTATCACAATTTCGAGAAAATGGAGGGGTAGGATTGAGACATGGGAACTGACGATAATATTAGTAAACAAAAACCTCGAAAAACCGCCCGTGAAAAGCGAAATGATGTAAGTCAGTTTTACCGGCACGACACGAAAAAATTGAGAATAAAAGTGCGGACGGCATAGTGTTAAAGTAGAGCGTCAATCCGTTTGAGAAAGCTAGCCGATGATATAAAGCCAAACGTTTTACTGAAGGCGTTACACTCCGATTGCATAACCAGCTGTATGGAGAGTATAACGACGTGTCCAGAGACGCAAATTAGTATTCATTTTAGGGACTGGCACCTTAATATAATCTATGCATTAGATGGTCACGTGTCATAAAGTTCTATAACGTTACCACCTTCTGTGAGAGACGAATGGTCTGTCAATATCTTCACCAATCCTGTTGTTCGGAGAGTCAAAGCTGGTATTTCTGTAGTAAACACGCTGAACAGTATTAGCATTAGACACCTTAATTCACGGTGTGAATATTAAATATAGAGCGCCAAATCGTTTGAGAACGTTACCAATTCCTGTAAAGTCAAACGTTTCCCCGAAGACCTCAACCTCTGAAAAACAAACACGCTGCATCCTGAATATAACACCGTGTTCAGGTGGACGAATTAGTATGCGTTTTACATCCGAGCACATTCATTTAATGTATGAATTAGTAGATCGATGGTCAGATCGTTCGATAATGTCACCGCCCTCTTCGACGGTCGAACGTCTAAGTCAATAGCTTCATCTAGCCTGTGATTCCGAGAGGAATGCCAGGTATTCCTGGAATAATGCGCTGAACAGTATAGGTAATAGACAGCTTATTTCCTTTGTCCTCCAAGTCCTTACCTTCCGCGATCTCCACCGGCTTCGTCGAGAGAATAACGTCGTGATCAGAGAAAGATGTTATTCATCTTTTAATGACGGCCACAATAACATCATGTACGAATTAGAAGATCGGGTGTCAACCATTTCGAGAACTTTGCGTCCTTCTGTCAGAGACGAAAGGCTACGTCAATAGCTTCATATGTCCCGCGATTCCGAGAATCAAACTAAGTAGTCCGGGAGTACATCCTCTGTACAGTAATGGTAATAGACACCATAATTCACGATTACAATATTAAAATAGAGCGTCATGCCGTTCGAGAACGTTACCAATTGCGATAATGCCAAATGATCTACTGTAGGACGTACCATCGTCGAATCTCACCCGCTTCACTGAGAATATAACTTCGTATTCAGAGAATGAAGTTAGTATTCATTTGAGTGACGGACACTTTAACTTGATGTATGAATAAGAAGATCGATGTGTCAAACTGTTCGAGAACGATACGCTCTTCTTTGAGAGTCGAACGGCCCAGTCGATATTTTCACCCATTCCAAGATTCCAAGAATCAATTGAGGTATTCCGCGAGTAAATCCGCCGAACAGTATGTGCAATAGACACCTGTGTTCAGGATTCGAATATTAATGTAGAGCGTCAATCCGTTGTAGAGCTTTACCTACTCGCACAGAGTGAAACTCTTTACCAAAGGCCTTACATTCCGAGAATAGCATCCCTCTGTAGGAGGTGCAATGCATTGTGTTCATAGACACATATAGGTGCGAATTTTAGAGACGGGCACATTAATTTCATGTATGAAATAGATGATCGAGTGCCCAATCGTTCGAGATTGTTACCACCTTCTATGTGAGCCGAACGGATGAGTCAATATCTCCACGTGTCCTATGATTCCGAGGGTCAAATCAGGTAATCCAGGAGTATGTGCGCTGTACTGTATTGGCCACAGATACCTTAATTCACGGATTGGATACAAAAATATAACGGCACACTGTGTGAGAACGGTACCAATTGTTATGTGGTTAGACGTGTCGTTTTACCGATGCTCTTATCCTCCGAAAAACTAACTCTCGGTACCGAGGTTGTAACTTGGTGTTCACAGAATCACATTAGTACACATTATAGTGATTTCATGTTATCTTCATGTATGAATTGGATGATCGATGGTAAATCAGTCCGTGACCGTTACCACATTCTATATTCTAACAGGTAAGTTAATAGCGTCACAATTCCCGTGTTTCCAGGGAGGCATTCCAGGTAATCCTAGAGTAAATCCGCTTAATAGTATTGGCAATAGACACCTTTTTCAAGGTTTGAGTATTAAAGTAGTAGGCCAATCCGTCGGAGAATATTGTCAAATGGTATATTGTGAAACATTTACCGGATACCTTGCCTTCCAGGCACCTAACCAGTTGTAGTGAGTGCCACGCTTAGTAATCACGGAATCAAGTTTGTAGACATTTTAAAGAGACGGACACCTTATTTCCATGTGTGAATAGTATAATCGAGAGTCAAATCGATCGAAAATGTTTCCACCATCCGTGAGAGGCGAACAGCTGAGTCAATAGCTGCATCTTCCCTGTGATTTGGAGAGCTAAACCAGGTATTCCGGTAAACCATCCGCTATACACTATTGGCATCCTTACTTCACGGTTAGAATATTAAAGCACAGAATGAAACATTTGTCGACCGTTACATATTGGCATAATGTCTCAAGTTTTACAGAAAACCCCACCCTCCGAATACTGAACCCGATGAATGCAGAGTATTACTTCGTATTCAGGGATACAAATAACTATGCAATGCAGAGAAGGGCACCTGAATTTCATGCATAAATTAGAGGATCGATGGCCAAACAGATCGAGAACGATACCACCCTCTTTGATAGTCGAACGGTAAAGTCAATATATTCACACATCCTCTGACTCCGTGAGCCAAACCAGGTTGCGCGAGAGTGATTTAGTTGAATGGTATTCTCAATAGAAGCCATAATTCACGGTTTGAATATTACAGTAGAGAGACAATCCCTCGGAGGTCATAACCAATTCGTACAAAGTCATTCTTCTTACCTAATACCTTACCAGCCGAGAATATTAACGCGAGACAGGGAGTGTCTTGCTCGTTGTTGACGGAAATAAATTAGTGGACATTTTATCAGACGGACACCGTATTTTCATGCATGAATAGCAAAACCGAAAGTCAAACCGTTCGAGAACGTTACCACACTCTTGGAGAATAGAACAGCTGAGGCAATATCCTCACCCATCCTGTGATACCGAAAGACAAACCAGGTATTCAGGGAGAAATCAGCTGCCCAGTATGGGCATCAGGTACCCTATTTCACGGTATAAATATTAGAGTATAGAGTCCATCCTTTGTAGAACGTTGCCAGCTCGTATAGTGTCAAACTTTTTACAGGTGGCCATACCTTCCCAAATGTCAACCCGCTATATCGTGAGTGTAACATCGCGTTCGATGGAACAAATTACAGTACATTGTAACTACGGGCGGCATAACTGCATCTGTAAGTTGGATGTTCGAGTGTTAAACCGTATGAGACCGTTACCTCCCTCTTTGAGAGTCGAACGTATAAGTCAATATGTTCACATATCCAGTATTCGTACAGTCAACCGAAGTATTTATAAAATAAATCCGCTAAACAGTATTGCCAATGGATATGTTAATTCGCTGTATTATTACTACAGTATGGCTTCAAACTGTTTGAGAGCGTAACCAATTGGTGTAAAATCACAAGTTTTACCGAAGAACTTACCGTCCGAAAAATTATCCCGCTTTATTGAGTGCATAACTTCGTGTACTGAGAAAGAAATCAGTATTCATTTCAGTGACCCGCACCTTATCTTCATCTATAAAATAGATGGTCGATGGTGAAACCGTTTTAGAACGATTCCTCCCACTTTGAGAGTCGAACGGATAAGTCAGTAGCTATCTATCCTGTGATTACCAGAGTGAAGCCTGGTATTCCAGGAGTAATTCCGCTCTACTGTATTAGCAATTGACACCACAATTCACGGTATGAACAATAATGTGCGGAGTCAATACGTTGTAGAACGATACCTATCGGTATAGAGTCACACTATTTACCGAAGGCCTGACCTTCCGAAAATCAAATTCACTACATCGAAAGTATAACTCCACGTTCGGAGAAGCAAGATAGTATGCACCTTAGTAATGCGCACCTCAATTTCAAGTACGAATTAGTAGATCGAGGATCAAATCTTTCGAGAACGATGCAACTTTCATTGACAGTCGAAAGGTAGAGTCAATAGCTTCACCAGTAGATGTGATTCCAAGACTCAAGCTATGTATTCCAGGAGTGAATCCGCTGAACAGTGTTGGAAATGGACATATTGTTTCCTGGTTTGAATATTAGAGTTCAGAGTCGATCCGATGGAGAATATAACGAATTGGCATTCAGTCATACTTTTTACCGAATACCTTACCTTCCTAGAACCTAGCTCGCAGTAGCGAGTATCGGGCTTAGTGCTCATGGAAGGAAATCAGTAGACATTATGCCAGAAGCACATCTTATTATCATGTATGAATAGCAAAATCGAGAGTCGAATCGTTGGAGAACGACCTTCCTTGAAAGCCGAACAGCTGAAACAATGGCATCACCTATCCAGTCATTCCGATATTCACACCACGTATACCAGGAGTCTATCCGCTGCTCACTATTGGCAATGTAGACCTTAATTCTCGGTAGGATTATTACAGTAAGGCGTCAAACTATTTGAGAGCGCTAAGCAATTGGTGCAAATTCAAGAGTAATACCGAAGGCCGTATCTTCCGCGAACCTCACCCGCTTCATCAAGAGTATAACTTCGTGTTCAGAGGATCAAATTTGTATACGTTTTAGTGACGGAGACCTTAATTTCATTATGAATATGGAGATCAAGTGCCAAACCCTTCGAAAAACTTACCACCTTCTTAGAGATTCAAATGGCTAAGTCAATTGCATCATACATTCTGCGATTCAGAAAGTCAATCGAGATATTCCGGGATTAAATGCTTTGCACAGTACTTGTAATAGATACCTTAATTCACGGTTTGGATAAAAAGGTAAAGTGTCAAACCGTTTGAAAGCATTGTCAGTTTGTAAAAAGTGAAACACTTTACCGATGGTCTAAACGTCCGAGAAGATAACCCGCCGTATCGAGAGTATTGCATCGAGTTTAGAGAAAGACATTTATATAGATTTTAGTGACGGCGCGATAAATTGATGTATAAATTGAAATATCGAGGGTCAACGGGTTCGAGAACGTCACCACCTTCTGTGGGAGCAGAACGGCTAAGTCAATAGCTTCTCCTATCATGTGATTCGGGAATCAAACCAGGTATTCCGGAAGTAAATCCGCGGAACCCGGTTGGCAATTGACACCTTAAGACACGGTATGAGTATTAAAGTTGAGCGTCAAACTTATGTACAACATTACGCATTGTTATAGTGCCAAATTTTTTACCAAGGGCTTTCCATTCGTGAACCAAACCCGGTGTATCAAGGGTATAACTAATTGATCATAGAAGAAAATTTGTATTCATTGCAGTGACGGGCACCATAATCTCACGGATGAATAAGGAGATCGCGACGGCATCCATTCGAGAACGTTATCGCCTTTTTTGAGAGTCGCCAATAAAAGTCAGTACCACCACCGATTCTGTTATTCCGATAGTCAGACCAGGTATTCCGGAGGTATATGCGCTGTGCAGTATTGGAAATAGACACCTTAATTCACGCTTTGAATATTAAGGTACAGTGTCAATCCGTCTGAGCGCATTGCCAATTAGTATAAAACTAAAAACCTTAGCGATGGTCTTACCTACGGAGAAGCAAACTCGCCGTATCGAGGATATAACTTCGTGTTGAGAGAATGAGGTTACTCTTCATTTCAGAGACGTGCACCTTAACTTCATGTATGAATTAGAAGATTGAGGGTCAAACCATTCGAGAAAGTTGCCTTCTTCTGTGTAAAATCGCACGTATAACACAATAGCACCATCTATCCTGTGGTTCCGAGAGTCACACTAGCTATGCCAGGAGTATATCCGCTGTAGAGTTTTTGGAATGGACACCTTAATTCACGGATTCAATTTCATGGTAGTGCGTGAAACTGCACGGGAGCGTTACCAATTTATATAAAGGCAAATGTTTTACCGAAGACCTTACCCTCCGAAAAATTAACCCGCTGAATCGATAGTATAACGTCGTATTCAGGTCAAGAAATTCGTATTCATTTGTGTGTCGGGCATCTTAGCATCATGTATGAGTTAGAAGATTAACGGCCAAGCCGCTCGAGGACGTTGCCATTTTCTGTGAGATCCGAACGGCTAAATCAGTAGCTTCACCATTCATGCGATTCCGAGTGGTACACCAGGCATTCCGGTCGTAATTCCGTTGCTTCACCATTCATGCGATTCCGAGTGGTACACCAGGCATTCCGGACGTAAATCCGTTGTACCGTGATGTCATTAAAATCCATATTTCCCGGCATAGATATTAAAGTAGAGAGTCACACAGTTGTACAACTTTACCTATTAGTATAGAGTTTAACTTTCACCGAATGCCGTACCTTCCGCGGAGCTAGCCCGCCGTATCGTGAGTATAACTGTAGGGAAACACGTTAGTATATAATTTAGGGACGTCACCTTAAATTCATTTATGAATTAGAAGTTCCAGCTTCCATACGTTCGAAAACGTTGCCACCATCTGTGAGAGATGAACTGCTCGGTCTATAGTTTCACGTATCCTGCGATTGCGTCAGACAAACCAGGTATTCCGGGAGTACATACGCTGAACAGTATTGGCAATAGACACCTCAATTCACGGACTCAATATTATGGAAAGCCGTCAAGCAGTTGTAGAACATTACCTACAGGTGAAACTTCTACAAGAAGGAGTTACCATCCGAAAAGCTAACCCTCTGTATCGAGAGCAGGACATTGTGTTCAGAGGAACAAATTACTATACATTTTACTGACGGGCACCAGAATTTCATGAATGAATATGAGGAATGAGAGTCAAACCGTTACGGTACGTTACCAGCTTCTCGTGATTCGCACCGCCACGTCCATAGCTTCACCTATCCTGTTACTTCGAGAGCCAAAACAGGTATTCCAGGAGTAAATCCGCTCTACAGAATTGGTAATAGACACCTTAATTCACGGAGTGAATATTAAGGTAGAGCGTCAATCCTTCCGAACTTGATAACAATTGGTAAAAATCAAGCTTTTTACTGATGACGTTACACACCGAATGTCTATCCCGCTGTATCGAAAGTAGAGCTTCGGGTTCAGGGAAACAAATTATTATACATCATAGTGACGCGCACCTTATTTTCATGTATGATTTAGACGATCGAGGGACAAACAGTTCGTGAAATTTATCACCTTCGTGGTGAATTCGCACATAAAACAAAATAGCTTCTCCTATTCTGTGGTTCCAAGAGACACACTAGGTACACCAGGAGTATTAGCAATGGACACCATAATTCACAGTTTCGATATTATAGTACAGCGAGAAAATGTTCGAGAACATTACCTGTTTTTATAAAATCAAATATTTCACCGATGGCCTTACCTCCCAAAAACTGACCCGCATCATCCAGGGGATAACTTCGTGTTCAGAGATTGAAATTATTATCCATTTTAATGATAATGCACCTTATCTTCATGTATAAATTGTAAGTTCGACTGTCGAACCTTTAGAGATCGCTGCCACATTCTGTGATAGAAGAACGGCTACGTCAATAGCATCACCTATCCTGCGATATCGAGAATCTAACAAGGTATTCCGGGAGTAAATTCGCTGAAGAGTATTGGTAACATACACCTTAGTTCACGGTTTGCATCCTAAAGTAGAGCGTCAATTGGGTAGAGAACGTTATAAATTCCTATAAAGTCAAACGTCTTACGGAGGATCTTACCCACTGAATAAATTAACCCGCTGTATCTATAATATAACAGCGTGTTCAGAGGGACGAATTAGTATGCATCTTAGTGGCGAGCAACATCAAACCGTTCGAGAACGATAGCACTATCTTTGAGAGTCGAACGGATAAGTCAGTAGCTTAACCTATCCTGTGTTTCCCAAAGTCAAACCAGGCATTCCAGTAGTTCATCCTCTGCAAGGTATTGACATCGGACACATTAATTCACGGTTAGAATTTTAAAGTCATACGTGTAATCATTGTAGAACGTTCCCTACCGTCTAGGGTCTGCCTTCGTACCGGAGGCCTATCCTTTCTACAACCTAACCCGCTGTAGTGAGTGTCTAGCATAATATTCACGGAAACAAGTTAGTAGACGCTTTATCAGAGGCACACCATATTGCCATGTATGAACAGCAAAACCGAGAGTCAGACCGTTCAAGAACGTTACCACCCTCTTTGCTAGACGCACAGCTGCTACAATACCTTCACCTTTCCCGCGATTACGAGTGTCAAACCAGGTACTCTGTCAGCAAGTCTGCTGTACAGTATTGGCAATTGACACCTAGATTTTCGACATGAGCATTAAAGTAGGCAGTCAAATCGTCGGAGAACGATATCTATTTGTAGGGACACAAACACTTTACCGAAAGCTTTGCCTTCGGAGCAGCTAGCCCGCCGTATCGAGCGTATATCTTCGTGCCCATGGAAGCAAATTCTTATACACATTAGTGACGGACACCATTTCTTCATGAATAGATTAAAAGATCGATGGTCAGACAGATCAAGGACGTTACCACTTTCTGTGAGATACGAACGGCAAAGTCAATAGGATCACCTATCTAGTGATCCCCAGAGTCAAGTAGGGTAATCCGGGAGTAAGTCCGGTGAAGTTTATTGGCAACTTACAACTTACTTCAAGGTATGAATATTAATGTAGAGAGTCAAACCGCCGGAGAACATTACCAATACGCATAAAGTTATTCATTTTATCGAATACCATACCTTCCGAGAACCTAACACGTTGTAGCATGTGCACGGAAGTGAATCAGCAGACCTATTAGCGCACGAACACCACATGTATGTGTATAAATATCATGATCGAGAGTCAAAGAGTTCGAGAACGTTACCAACTTTCTTGAATGTCGCACGTCTAAGTTTATAGCTACACCTATCTTGTAACTCCGAGAGTCAAACTTCGGATTCCAGGTATAAATCCGCTGAATACTGTTGGCATCTGCCACCTTAGATCACGGTTTGAATATTAAAGTACAGAGTGAAACTTTGTGTAACGTATCAAACTTGTATAAAGAAATACTTTTTACAGACGGCCTTACCGTCCGAGAAGCCTAACCAGCTGAATCGAGAGTATGACATCGTGATCAGAGGAACAAATTAGTATACATTTTAGTGACGAGCACCTTAATCTCATGCACAAATTGAAAGATAGAGGGTCAAACCGCACGAGAACGTTACCACCTTCTGTGAGAGACCTTCTTAATTCATGGTCTGAATAATACAATAGGGGTCAAACCGTTGGAGAGCGCTACCAGATGGTCTAAAGTCTACCGATTTACCGAAGGTGTTTATTTCCGCGATCATTACCGGCGTCATCATGAAAATAACTTCGTGCTCAGAGAAAGAAGTTAATATTCATTTCGGTGACGCGCAACTTGAACATCATTTATGAAATAGAAGTTCAAGGGTCAATTCATTTGATGACGTACCACCTTTTTGGATTGTCCAACGTCAAAGTCACTATCTTCACATACCCTGTGTTGCCGAATATCAATCCAGATACGTCGGGACTAAATGCGCTGTACAGTATTGGCAATAAACTCAATTCATGGTTTGAATATTAAAGTAGAGCGTCCAACCGTCAGAGACCGTTACCAAATCATATACAGTCAAAGGCAAGCCGCAGTATGGTGGCTATGAAATCCTGATCAGGGATAGAAATTGTTCTTCATTTCAGGGATGGGCACATTAACTTCGTGCGTGAATTAGAATATCGATAAACAAACCGTTCGAGAACTTTACCACCCTCTCTGAGATTCGACCGGAAAGGTCAATAGCTTCACCTATCCTGTGATTCCGAGATTCCCATTGGGTAATACCACGGTAAATCCGTTTATGAGAATTGGCAATTGTCGCATTGTTTCTCGGTATTAGTATTAATTTAGGGAGTCAAACCGCCGGCGAAAATTTCCAATTCGTATAGAGTCATTCCCTTTTTGAATTACTTGCCTTCCGAGATACAATCCTGATGTAGAGAGTGTCCTGCTTAATGTTACCAGAAACAAATTTGTAGACATTTTAGGGGACCGACATCACATCTCTAAGTATAAGTATCAACATCGAGAGTCAAAGCGATCGAGAACGTTACCACCTTCTTTGGGATTCGTACGGCTATGTCAATAGCTTCACCGATTCTGCGATACTGACAGTCACACCAGGTATAGATGTAGTGAATCCGCTAACAGTATTGCCAATAGGTACATCAATTCACGGTTAGAATAGTAAAGAATTGCGTGAAGCAGCCGATCAAGAACGCTACAACCTTCTTGAGTGTCGAACGCCTAAGTCGAATGCTTCACGTATATTGTGGATCCGATAGTTGAACCAAGCACTCTGGACGTAAATCCGCTGTACAGTATTGGCGATAGATATCTTAATTCGCGGAGTGAATATTGAAATATAGCGTCACATCGTATGAGTACTTTATTAATTGTCAAACGAGTTACCAATTACCATACCTACCGAGAAACAATCCTGCTGCAGACAGTCTGTTGCTGAGTGTAACCGGAAACAATCAGGTATATATTGTAGTGACTGGCACCTTAATTTTATGTACGGATGAGATAATCTTGATGCTAACCGTTCCAGGACGATACCATCTTCCTCGAGAATGGCATAACTACGACAATAGCTTCACCTATTTTAGTGATTCGGAGGGTCACACCAGTCATTCCGGGAGTATATGCGCTATTCAGAATTGGCAACGGACAACTCAATTCACGTTTCGAATATTGAAGCAGGCTGTCACGCCGTTCTAGAACATTACCAATACGTACAGGGTCAAACTTCTTACAGAATGCCTTACTCTCCGGAAAACGAACTCGCCGTATCGAGAATATAACACCGTGTTCAGAGGTACAAACTAGTATACAATTTAGTGACGTGCACTTTAATTTCTTGCGTGAATTAGATGATCGAGGGTCAAACCGTTTGCGAACGTTGCCGCCGTCTCTGAGAGTCCAACGCGTAAGTCAGTAGCTTCACCCATCTTGTGACTCCGAAAGATAAACCAGATGCTGCGGCAACAAATGCGTTGTACAGCATTGCAGTAGGCATCTCAATTCGCGGTTTGAGTGTTAAAGCAGGCCGTCGAGCCGTTGTAAAAAGTTACATACTCCTGTAAGGTTATACGTCGAACAGACTGCCATACCCATCCAATGACTGATCAGCTGTATCGATAGTACCACGCCGTGTTCACAGGTGCTAACTAGTATACATTTTATCGACGGGGACTTAATTCCTTTATAAATAAGAAGATCGGGTGTCTAACCGCTCGAAATCGATACCACCTTCTGTGACAGACGAAAGACAAAGTGAACAGCTTCACATATCCTGTTGTTCCTGGAGTCAAACCAGGTTCTCTGGGAGAAAATCCACTGGAGAGTATTTGGAAATAGGCACCGTAATTCACGTTTTGTATACTAAATTAGAGAGTCAATTCATCTGAGATCGTTACCCATTGGTATAGAGTCAAACTTCTTACCCATGACCTTGCCATCCGAAAGCCTGATGCCAAGTATCGAGAGTATAATTTCGTTATCAGAGATGGAAAGTAGTTTACGTTTTAGTGACAAGGACCTTTATTTCACGTGTGAATAAGAAGGTCGAGTGTTAATTCATTCCATAGCGTTAACAACTTCTTGGAGTGTCACGTAGCTATGGCAATGCCATAACGTATCCGTTGATTCCGAGAGCAAAACCAGGTATTCCGGGAGTAAATCCGCGGAACAGTATTGGCATAAGAAACCTTATTTCACAGTTTGAATATTAAAGCACACCGTCAAACCATTGCGGAATGTTTCATATTGGAAAAGAGATAAACACTTTCCAGATAGCCTTTCCTTCGGAGAAGCTAACCTGCCGCTTCGAGAGTATATCTTCGTGTTCAGTGAAGCAAACCAGTAGACATTTAGTAACGGGTTCCTTAATTTCACTATGGATTAGAAGGTCGAGTGTCCAACCGTTCACGAAAGTTGCTACCCCCTTTGGCAGTCAGACAGTTAAGTCACCAGCTTCATTTACCCCGCGAATCCGGGAGCCAAACCACGTATTCCAGAAGTAAATCCGTTTAACGGTATATTTAATGGACACCATAATTCACGAACTGAAAATTAATGTAGAAATTCAAACAGTCGGAAAACATTATTAATTGGTATAAAGTCATTATTTATATCGAATACCTTGCCTTCCGAGAACCAAACCCGCTGTTGCGAGTGTCTGGCTTACTGTTCGTGCCAAAACAAATCAGTAGATATTTTGGCAGAGGGACGACGTATTTCCATGTTTCAGTAGCCCAGTCGAGATGCAAACCGTTAGAGAACGTTACCACCATACTTGAGAGTCGCACATCGAACCAATGGCTTCACCTATCCTGTGATACCAACAGAAGAACCAGGTATTCTGGGATTAAATCGACAGTATAGTATTGGCAATGATACCTTATCTCGATATACATATTAACGTACATAGTCTACTCGTTATAGAATGTTACTTGTTGGTATAGCGTCTAACATTTCACAGATGGCCTCAACTTCCGAGACCTAGAAACGCGGTATCGAGAGAATAACTTCGGGTCCAGAGAAACATATTAGTATACTTTTAAGTGACGGGCACTTTAATTTCATTAATGAATTAGAAGGTCGCGGGGCAAACTCTTCCAGAACGTTACCACCTTCTTTGAGGGACGCACAGATTCGCGAATAGCTTCACCTATCCTGCGATTCCCAGAGACAGAACAGATATACCGCGACTTATCCTGCGGTACATTATTGGACATGGACACGCTGTTTCACTGGATAAATATTAAAGATCAGATATAAACCATTGTAGATCGCTACTTACTACTATACAGTCAAACATTTTGCCGGAGGCCATACCTTCCGCGAAACTATCCCGCTGTATCGAAAGTATAACTTAGTGTTCAATATGCTAAATTAGCATATATTTTAGTCAAGCATGGGATTCCGGGAGTAAGTCCGCTGTATAGTATTAGCAATAAACACCTTCATTCACGGTTTGAATATCAAAATTGAACGTCAAACCGTTTGAGAAAGTTACCACCCTCTTTGAGAGTCAGACGGATAAGTCCATAGCTTCACATATACAGTGAATCGGACAGATGAACCTGGTGCTCCTATGGTAAATTCGCTAAACAGTATTGCCAGTAGATACCTTAATTCGTGGAGCGGATATTGAAATAGAGCATCACACACTTTGTGAACGTTTGCAATTGATATAAAGTCAATCGTTTTACAGAAGGCCGTACCTTCCGCGATCCTCACCCGCTGTAACGAGAGTATAATTTCGTGATCAGTTTATACAAATTAATATACCTTTTAGTGACGGGCATCTTAATCTTATGTACGAATTAGAAGATCTATTGTCAAACCATTCGAGAACCTTACCACCTTGTCTGCGTGTCGAACGGCTGAGTCAATAGATTCAGCTACCCTGTAGAGTCAAGCCTGGTATTCCAGGAGGAAATCCGCTGAACGGTATTGACAATAGACACATTAATTTACGGTGTGTATATTAATGTAGAACGTAAAACCGTTTTGTGAACGTTACCCAGGGCATAACGACATGCTATTTACCAGATACCTTACCTTCAGAGAACATAATCCACTGTATCGGGAGTATAACTTCCTGCTTAGCGAAACAAATTAGTAGACATTTTAATGGCGTGCATCATAATGTCGTGTATGAATTAGAAGATCGATGGTCAAACGTTCGAGAACGTTATCACATTCCTTGAATGTTACAGTTCTAAGTCAATAGCTGCACCTATCCCTTGAATCCGAGAGGCAATTCAGGTATTCCAGGAGTAAATATGCTGAACGGTATAGGTTTGACGGTTGACGCTTTAATTTTTATTCAATGAATTATTCGTGAATTAAAGTGTCTATTGGCAGTACTGTTCAGCGGATTCACTCCAGGAATACCTGGATTGAATATCCGAATCCCTGGTCGGTGAAACTATTGAGTTAGCCGATCGAAACATAAAGAAGGCGGTAACATTCTCGAATGGTTTGACGCTCGATCTTCTTATTCATTATGAAATGAAGGTCCCCGTCACTGAAATGAATACCAAGTTCTTCCTCTGATCCGAAGTTACACTCTCGATACAGCGGGTTATTTCGTTGGATGGTACGCCATTCGGTAAAGCATCTGACTTTATAGCAATTGGTAACGTTCTCAAACGGTATAATACTCTATTTTAACATGCAAACCGTGAAGTAGGGTGTCTATTGCCACAACTCATCAGCTGGCATACTCCCGGAATACCTCGTATGACTCACGGATCCACAGGAAATGTGGAGCTATTAACTTAGCCGTTCGTCTCTCACAGAAGATGGCAATATTCTTGAGCTACTTGAACCGCGATGCTCTTGTTCATAGTGAAATTAAGGATTTCGTCACAAAATTGTTTATTAATTTCATGTTCTGAACTAGATGTTATACTCACGGTATTGCAGGAAACCGTCACCGAATGTTGCGCGATCGGATAATGTTTGACTCTATTCAAATAGGTAACGTTCTACAACGGTTTGGCTGTCTGATATAATATTCACACCTTGAATTAAGGCGTCAATTGCGAAAACTACTCAGCGGATTTACTCCGGGAATACCTGGTTTGACTCTCGCAATCACAGGATAGTTGAGGGTATTAACTTTGCCGCTCAAACCTCTAACAGGGCGGTGTCATTCTGTATCGGTTTGACCCTCGATATTCCAATTCATACACAAAGTTATGGTTCCCGCACACTGAAATGAATTCTAATTTCTTTCTCCGAACACAAGCTTATACTCTCGACGAAGCTAGTGATGTTCGCGGAAAATAAGGACTTCGGAAGGATGATTGACATTATACCAATTTGTAACGCTCTCAAACGGTTTGACGTTCTGCCTTAATATTTAAACCCTTTAGTAAGGTGCCTATTGCGAATACCGCTCAGGGAATTTTCTCCCGGATTACCTGATTTGACTCCGAGAGTCACAGGATAGGTGAAGCCATCGACATCGCCGTTCGAATCTCAAAGAGGGTGGTAACCTTCTCGAACGGTTTGACCATCGATATTTTAATTTATGCATGAATTTATGGTGCTGTTACTAAACTGTATACTAATGTGTTTCACTAATCTCGTAGCTATACTTGCGGTACTGCTGGTTAGCAACTCCGACGGTCAGGCATTCAGTGAATCGTCTTTATAGCAATTAGTAATGATCTCATACGGTTTGACGCTCAGCTTTCATAGTCAAACCGTGGAACATGTCGTCAATTGCCAATACTTTTCAGCGTAGTTACTCACAGGATACATCGTTGGAAAATTGGAATCATAGGACAGGTCAACCCTTCGAATTGGCCGTTCGTCTCTAAATGCGGGTGGTAACGTCCACGAACGGCTTGAGTATCGATGTTCAATAATATACGTGAATTAAGTTTGACGTCACTAAATTGTATACTTATGTGTTTCCCTACACAAGAAGCTATACGCTCGACACGTCGGTTTATATAAAGGATTCGGTAAAACTTTTGACTTTATAGCAATTAGTAACGTTATCAAACGGTTGAAGGCTCTATTTTAATATTCAAACCGTGATGACAGGTGTCTATTGCCAATTCTGAACAGCCGATTGACTTCCGGAATACCTGGATCGACTCTCGGAATTTCCGGGCATGTAAAGCTATTCACTTAGCCGTTGGTCCCTCACAGAAGGAGGCAACGTTCTCGAGCGGTTTGTCGCTCGATATTGTAATTCGTACATCAAGTAAATGTGATCGTCACTGAAATGGTAACTAACTTCTATCTCTGAACACGAAGTTATATTCTAGATATAGGCGGTTTGTTTTTCCAGGGATAAGGTGTTCGGTAAGACGGTTGACCATGTAGCACTTGGTAACAATCTACATCGGTTTGACGGTCTGCTTTAATATT
The DNA here is from genome assembly GCF_051020765.1 of Lasioglossum baleicum. Taxonomy (NCBI): domain Eukaryota; kingdom Metazoa; phylum Arthropoda; class Insecta; order Hymenoptera; family Halictidae; genus Lasioglossum; species Lasioglossum baleicum. Next base: position 81,897 of record NW_027469296.1, on the reverse strand, counting down.
CAAACCATGAAATATCGTGTCCATTGTCAACGCTGTTCAGTGGATTAACTACCGGAATACCTGCTATGACTCTCGGACTTACAGGGTAGGTGTAGCTATTGACTCGGCCGTTCGACTCCCAAGGGTGGTGGGAACGCTCTCGAAGTGTTTGAATCTAGAATAGTTTATTCATACATGAAGAAAAGGTGAAATCACTATAATGTATACTAATGCGATTCTCTGAACACGAAGTTATACTCTCGGTACAGTGGGAGGATAAGGTCTTCGGTAAAACGACACGTTTGACTATATAGCAATTGGTACCGATCTCTCACGGGGTGGTGTTATCATTTAATATCCAATCCACGAATTAAAGTATCTGATCTATATGCTACAAAGCGGATTTACTCCCGGAATACCTGGTTCGACTCTCGGAGTAACAGGATAGATGAGGCTATTGACTTGGCCGTTTAGCTCTCACAGAAGGCAGCAATAATCTCGAACGGTTTGACACTTGATCTTCTAATTCATATATCAAAATAAAGTATGCCTCTCCTATAATATCAACGAATTTGTTTCCGCGAGCACTACGCATGACACTAGCTATAGCGCGTTACGTTCTAGGAAGATAACGTATTCGGTAAAATGAATGACACTATACCAATTGGTAATGTTCTCCGACGGATTAACCTTCTAATTTAATATTCATACCCTGAATGAATACAGTATCCATTGCCGATACTGTAAAGCGTATGCACTCCCGGAATATCTGATTTGGCTATCTGAATCACAGAGTTGGTGAAGCTATTGATTTGTCCTTCAGACTCCCGAAGATGGTGGATACGTTCTCGAAGGGTTTGATTCCTGATTATTTTGTTCATACCTGAAATTATGTTACCCGTCACTGAAATGGATACTATTTTCCTTGTCTGAACGCGAAGTTACATCACCATACGGCGGGTTAGCTTCACAGAAGGGAAGGGCTTCGGTAAAAAGATTGACTCTATATCAATTCGTAAAGTCCTACAAAGGTTTGCCTCTGGACTTCAATACTTATTCCATGGAATAGGGCGTACGAGACCAATACTGTCAAACGGATTTTCCCCCGAATTCTTGCATCGGCGATCGGAATCGCCGGGTAGGAACAGCTATATACTTAGCCGATCGACGCCCAAAGAAAGTGGGAAATTTCTCAATCGGTTTGACTCCCAATTGTTTTATTCATACATGATAATGAGGTGTCCGTCTGCTAACGTATCTACTAGTTTGTTTCCGTGAGCACTAACAAATGAACATGCTGCAGCGGGTTTGGTTCATAGATGGTAAGGTATCCAATAACATCGTTGACTTTGTACCATCTAGTTATATTCTCCAACGGCTTGACTACATACTTTAATATTCATAACTTAAATTAAGGTGTCTTTTGCCTATACTGAACAGCGGATTCAATCCCGGAATACCTGGTTCGGAGCTCGGAATCACAGGCTAGGTGAAGCTATTGACTTAGATGTGCGAGTCCAACAGAAAATTGTAACGTTCTGGAGCAGCGTGCATATTGATCTATCTTCCTATTCAAACACGAAAAAAGGTGCCCGTCACGAATCAGAATAATAGGTTGTTTGCTTGAACACGAATTTAGACAATCGATACAACAGGTTAGGGTATCGGAAGGTAAGGTCTTCGGTAAAATGTTTGACGATATGCCAATATCATCGACGAAGATTTGACAATCCACTTTATTATTCGTACCGTGAATTAACGCGACCATTGGTAATACTGCACTGTAGATTCACTCCCGGAGTATGAGGCCTGACTCTCGGTATGACAGGATATATGTATCTATTTATTCCGGAGTTGGACTATAGAAGTAGTTGGTAAGGTTCTCGCACCGTTTGTCCCCCTGTGACGTCAGCCAAACTCCAGCCGACGCGTTACCAGACGCATCGCCCAGACAGCAACCGCAGCAAAATCAGCCGAATCCAGCCAACACGTGGCTAGAAACCGCCTACTCAACCAGAAAATTATAATATAAAAATCGAGCACAAACGAATAAAGCAGCACTATATTGTACATCAAACGGAACGTTACTGTATTCATATACCTATCCCGAAAACCTACGTTAAATATTTAAGACTGTTCAACATCTCTAAATAAGTATTAATATAAGAAACATAGTTTCCTTTAGAGAGGGGGCTCTTTCACCAAGGTTGTAGACCCGCCCATTTATATTCTATTTCAATACTTGCAACGTATTTCCCCGTGACAAAATTGGTTTATATTTTACTTTCATTCTTGCCACGTATTTTCCCCTGACTCCCCGATCGTCCTATTCATACATGCAAATAAGGAGTCCGCGTGGCAATATGTCTACTAGTTTGTTCAGGTGAATAATAAGGAAGCCAATCGCTACAGCGGAATGGATCACGGAAGGTAAGGCCTGCGGTAAATAGTTTGACTCTATGCCAATCGTTATGTTCGACAACGGTTTCACTCTGTACCTTAATATTTATACCTGGGTGTGGGGCGCATAGCGCCAATATTGTACTGCGGATTTACTCCCTGAATACCTGATTTGACTTTCTCAATCTGTGGATATGTGAAAATATTGACTTGCCCGATTGTCTCTTCCAGAAGGTGGTAACGTTCACGTGCGGTGTGACCCTCGATATCCTAATACATGTATGAAATTAAGGAGCTCGTCACTAAATTGTATACGAGTTCGTACTGCTGGATACGATGTTATACTCCCGCAACGGCGAGTCTGTTTCACCGTTGGTAGTGGCATCTGTATGTGTTTGACTTTATACCGATAGCCAATGCACTCATACAGATAGATGCTCTTCCTGACCATTCAAACCGTGAACTAAAGTATCACTTGTCAATACTATTTAGCGGACTTACTCCGGTAATACCTGGTTCGACTTTCGGAATCACTGTATTTGTGAAGCTATGGACATAGCCGTTCGACTCTCAAGGATGGTGGTAGCGTTTGGAAACGGTTTCACACTCGATCCTCTAACTCATACATGAAATTGAGGTGTACGACACTAAGATGTATAATAGTTAGTCTCTATGAACGCGAAGCTATACAGTCGATGCAGCGGTTTAGTTATTCGTAGGGTAAGGACTTCTGCAAGACGTATGACTTTACAGCAATTGGTAATGTTTCCGCACGGTATAACAGCCTGCATTAATATTCGATCCCTGAATTAAGTTTTCTATTGTAAATGCTGCGCAGCGGATTCACTCCCGGAATACCTGGTTTTACTATCGGAATCACAGGGTATGTGAAGCTATTGTCTCAGCGGGTCGAGTCGCAAATGAGGTGGTAACGTTCCCGAATGGATTGACCATCGATCTTCTAATTTATTCATGAAATTATGGTGCCCGTCGCTAAAATGAATACTAATTTGTTTCTCTGCACATGAAGGCATACTCCCAGTACAGCGAGTTAAGTTCTGGGATAGTAAGGTCTACTGTAAGCCGTTTGTACTCATAGCAATTGGTAACGTTCTCAAACGGTTTGACGCTCTCATTCAATAACAAATCATGAATAAAGGTGTTCATTGCCAATTCAGTACAGCGTATTTACTCGCGGAATATATGGTTGGCTTCTCAGAATTACAGGATCGGTGAAGCTTCTAATTTAGCCGTTAGGCTTTCAAAAAAGGTGGGATCGCTCTTGAAATATTTGACACTAGATTTTGTTTCTCCTACATGAAAAAAAGCTTTGCGTCTTCTAGAAGGCTAACTCATCTGTTTCCGTGAGCACTTAGCATGATACTCGATACTGTAGGTTACGTTCTAGGAAGTTAAGGTGTATGGGGAAAAGGTATGATTTAATACAAACTGGTTATGTTCCCGAACAGATTGACCCTCTGCCAGGTGAGACTCTCGGAATCCCGGGTATAGGGGAAGCCATTGTCATAGGTGTGCGAGAGTCAAGGAAGTGTGTAACGTTTTGGAACAACTTGACTATCCATCTTATAATTCATTCAAGAACCTACGGTGCCAATAACTAAAATGAATACTAATGTCTTTCTTTGATCACGAAGTTATGCTCTGGTTGCAGCGGGTTAGGCTTTTCGGAAGGTAAGGTGGTCCGTAAAAAGTTTGTCATTATTTAGGTTGCACAGCGATTTGACACTGTACTTTAATATTCGTACCGTGAATTCACCTGTATATAGTCAATACTGTTCAGTTGATATAATTCCTGAATACCTGGTCTTAAACTCCGAATAGCAGGATCGGTTTAAGCTACTGACTTAGATGGTCGTCTCTCACAGAAGTTGGCATCGTTCTCGAGCCGTTTGACAGTCGATCTTCTAATTCAATCATGAAATTATGGTGTCCGTCTCGAAAATGTATTCTAACTGGCATCTATGAATACGTGGTTATACCCTCCTTACAGCGGGATAGTTTTTCGGATGGTCAGGTCCTCAGTAAAGCGTATGTGTTTATGCCAATTGGTAACGCTTTCATACGTTTTGGCGATTTAATTTAATATTCGGACCGAGAATTAAGGTATCTATTGCCAATACTCTTCAGCTGATTAACTGCTGGAATGCCGGGCACCACTCTCGGAATCACAAGTATAGGTGAAGCTATCAACACAGCCGATCGACTATGGAAGAAGCTTATAACATTCTCGAACGGTTTGTCCCTCGACCTTCTAATTCATACATGAAATTAAGGTGCCCGTCACTAAAATGTTTACAAATTTGTTCCTCTGAACCCGAAGTTATAATCTGGATACCGTGGATTAGGTACCCATAGGGTAAGGTATTCCTTAAAACCTCTGGCATCATACCCATATGTAAAGTTCTACAATGGTTTGACTCTGTACTTCAGTATTCAAGCCGTGAATAAAGATGTTGACTGCTTATAGTGTGCATCGGATTGACTCCTGGAATGCCTGAACTGACTAACGGAATAACAGGATATGTGGAGCAATTGGCATAGCCGTTCGACTCTCAAAGAAGATGGGATCGTTCGCGAACGGTATGACTCTCGATTAATCCGTTCATACCTGAAAATGTGCAGTCCGTCTGCTAACACGTCTATTAATTTGCATCCGGGAACATTAAGCAAGAAAACGCTAGAGCGAGTTGGGTTGATGCCTGGTTTGACTATCGGTATCACAGGATGGTTGAAGGTATAGACGTAGCTGTGCCACCCTAAAAGAAGGTTCATACGTTATCGAACGGTTTGCCCTCGATATTCCTATATGTGCACGAAAATAATGTATCCGTTTTCTAAAATGTCTAATAAATTGATCACGTGAAATCTAGGGAACACAATCTATGCAGCGGGTTGTGTTCTCGCAATGTAAGGAATTGGGTAAAAGGAATTACTTTCTTCCAATTGGTAATATCCTCCGACAGTTGGACTCCCTATGTTAATATTCATACCGTGCCGTCTGGTGTATCGTATTATCGTGTATCGTGTATCGTATACTGTTCAGCGGATTTAATCCCCGAATAACTTTATTGACGCTCGAAATCGCAGGATAGGTGAAGCTATTGACATAGCCGCTCGACACTCAGGGAGGGTGGTAACGTTGTTGATCGGTTTGACTATCGTTCTTCTAACTCGTACATGAAGTTATGATGGCCGTAATTAAAATGTATGCTAATTCGTTCCTGTGAACACGCAGCTATACTCTCGATACAGCGGGCTAGATTTTCGGAGGGTAAGGTCTTCGGTGAAACGTTTGACTCTATACCAATTGGTTACATTCTCCAACGTTTTGACGCTCGACCTTCTTATTCATACCTGAAATTAAGGAGCCCTCCACTAGAATATAAACTAATTTGTAACTCCGATCTCGAAGTTATACTCTCGATGCAGCGGGTTAGTTTTTCGGAGGGTATGGTCGTTGCTAAAACGTTTGACACTATACCAATTGGTATCGCTTTCAAACAGTTTGACGCACTATGTTAATATTCAAACTACGAATTAAGGTGTCTACTCCGAATACTGCTTAGCGGACTTACATCTCGGTTTTCTTCGGTTGACTCGCGGAATCACGGGATAGGTGAAGTTATTCACATGTCCGTTCGACTCTCAAAGGAGGCGGTAATGTTCAAGATTAGTCTGCCTCCCGATCTTCTAATCCATACACGAGATGAAGGTGCCCGTCACTAAAATGTCTTGTAACTTGCTTCTCGGAACACGAAGTAATACCCACAACATAGCGTGATGATTATCGGATGAAATGGCCTACGGTAAAAAGTTAGACTGTATATGAATGGGTTAAGTTAAACAACGAACAGTGAATAATTGTACGGCAGATCGAGCAACACTTCTGTATGGTCACCGTTAATTTCTTATGACATGATTTTAAACCGCATGCAATTCTTTCTCATTTTTATATTTATATACAAATACTGCAGTTTACTGTTATGGTGATTACAAATTTTTTCGAAATTGTCAATTGTTAGTTGGAAAAATTATATTTCTGTACATGAGTGCCTTTGGAAACAGTTAAGTGCACGTTCATGACATCACTTTGTTAAATTTATTGTTATTTTATATGATTATCTGTACACGGACATACGCTACTTGAGCCACACGTCTGGCGAGGTCTTGTTGTAGCGTACGGCTGAACGGAGAGGAACTACTGTATGGACTTTCTCAATTCCTTTAACTTTGATATTGTACCGTATGCATTCTTTCCCTGTTCTCCATTTATTTATGCACACTATAATTTACTGTTATGATATTTTAGATTTTCTACACAATTTTCAATTTTTCGATCGAAATATCGTATTCCCTAGTAAACGTGTCTTTGCATTGATTTGCATGTACATACATGATAATATTATGATAAATTCCATGATATCTTATATGATTGATTGTATACGTACCTACGCTTCTGGCGCGATACAGCTGCAGTGGTCTTGTAGTTGCGTACGGCGGATCGGAGCGGTATACTCGATGCTTTTGTTCCAACTTTCCCATTTATTTAGACATACTGTAATTTAATGTTATGACATTTTCGATTCCCATCTAAATTTTCAATTTATGTTTTAAAGAATTGTATTTTTTCAGTAAATGTGACTTCAGAATTAGATGAGTGCACGATATGACATTATTGTGTTAAGCTTATTTTAATTTCATATCAAAGTCTGTATACGTTCCTACGCTTTCGGAGCGATACCACTGGCGCTGCCGTGTTTTTGCGTACGGCAGGTTGAGCGATACTACAGGATGGTCTCCATCATTTCCTTTATCCTTCGACTTTGTCCTTCGTCGCGACTGGCGAGGTCTTGTTCGTAGCAACGTACGGCTGGTATTAACGTACATCTTTTTCAGTTTTCCATGTACATATACATACTGTAATTTACTCTTATGATATTTTCAATTTTTTATGTAATTACAAATTTTTAGTTTGAAAGATTGTATTTCCATGTAAGAGTGTCCACGGAATTAGTTGAGAGTACGTTAATATCGTTATCTTGATAATCTTATTGTTATTTTATATGACTTTTTTTGTAGGTAACTACGCTTCCAGTGCCACACGACTGGAGTGGCCTCGTAGCAGCGTTCGGTAGATCGGAGCAACACTACTGCATGATATTCGACAATTTATCTAAACTTCTTACTCTACCGCATGCATTCCTTCCCAGTCTTACATTAAATTATACATTTCATAGTAAAAGTGTCTTTGGTTATAGTTGAGCTTACGTTTGTGTCAGTTCTTTGTTAAGCTAGTTATTATTTATACGGTTGTGTGTATGCGGATCTACGCTTCCGAGGTGTCACGCCTGGAGTGGTCCTGTAGTTGCGTTTGGGAGATCGGAGCGGCATACTGTATGGTCTTCGTTAATTTCGTTAACCATAATATTGTACTGTAATTATTTCTTCCCAGCTTACTATTTATATTCAAATTCACTCACTTTTAGGTTATGATAATTTCGATTATTTCGAAATTTTCAAATTTATTTTAAGAAATTGTATTTCATAGTAAAAGTGTCTTTGGAGTTTGTTTAGTGTCCGTATGTTACGATGTACTGTTAACCTTACTGCTGTTTTTTATAATTGTCTGTATACGTACCCGCGCTATAGGAGCGGCACCACTGACGCGGCCTTGTAGTTGCGTAATGCAGATAGAAGCAGCACCACTGGATAGACTTCGTTAATGTGCTTAACTATATAATTGTCCCGTATGCATTACTTAACAGTTTTCGATGTATTTCTACATACTGTAATTTACTCTTATTGTACTTTCAGCCTTCACCGGAACTTTAAATTTTTATTTTTTAAAATGGTACTTCTTCAGTAGAAGTGCCTTTGGAATTAGTTGCGTGTACGTATATGACGATATTGTCTTAAACCTGTTCTTATTTTATATAATTGTCTGTATTCGTACCTACGCTTCTGGAGTGACACGACTGGAATTGTCTTGTAGTTGCGTACGTCAGACCGGAACCGCACTTCTGGATTGTCTTCAGTAATGTCTTCAGCCTTGATTTCGCACCGTATGCATTTTTTCTAGTTTTCCATTCATTTATACTTACTGTTATTTAATCTTATTATATTTTCGATTTGCTTCGAAATTTTCAATTTTTAGTTTAAAAGATTGTATTTCATTGTAAAAGTATCCTTGGAATTACTTCAGTGTATGTTTATGACATTATTTCGTTTAACTTATTCTTGTTTTACATTTATTTATTTTACAATCTGGCTTGCTAGAGAACCTACGATGTAGGACGGGCAGTACTTGCGAAGCCTTGGACTTGCGTACGTCAGAACGGAGCGACGTTATTGGATTGTCTTTGTTCATATCTATAACCACAATATTTTCCGTATGCATTATTCCGCAGTTTTCTATTTATTTACAAATACTGTAATTTAGTGTTCCTATGATAGTCTCTATTCGTACCTACGCTGTCAGAATTGCAGCGCTGGCGATGTCTGGCATCTGCGTACGGCAGTTCGGACTTGCACTACTGGATGATCTTCGTTAATTTCATTAACCTTGATTTCATAGCGTATGCATTTTTTCCCAGTTTTCCATTTATATATACATTATGTAATTTACTGCCATGATGTTTTCAATTTGTTCCATATTTCTTAATTCTTAGTAAAATGAATTGTATTTCTTAATAAAAGTGCCTATTACCTCCGTTGAGTCATCTTTTATGACAATAGCTTGGTAAACATAATGTCCTTTCATATGATTGCTTCCGTAAGCATCAACGCTTCCAGTGCGACACGACTGGATTGGCCTTGTAGTTGGGTTCGGCAGATCGGAGCGACGCTACTGTATGGTATTTCCTCATCCTTGGCTTTGTTCCGTATGCACTTTCCCCATGTTTTCTATTTATATATACATAGCATAGTTAACTGTTATATTTTCAATTTTATTCAAAATATTCAATTTTCAGTTCATAAAATTGTAGTCCTTAGTAAAAGTGCCTTTTGGAATTTGTTGAGGGTACGTATGTGACATTATTTTGTGAATGTTATTGTTATTTTATATGATTGTCTATATTCGTACCTACGCTTCCGGAACGCAAGGGCTGGAGTGGTCTTGTAGTTGCGTACGGCAGATCGGCGCGGCACTACTGTTTGGCCTTTGTTAATTCCACTATCCTTAATATTACGCCGTATGCTTTCCTCCCCAGTTTTCTATCTATTTCGACAAACTGTATCTTACGGTTATGATATTTTTCATATTTTAATAGTTCACAATTTTTATTTTGAAAAGTTGTATTTTGAGTGTAATGTGACTTTGGAGTTATTATATATTGATTGTCCGTTTGTGACAATATTTTGGAGAATTTGTTGTTGTATTATATCATTTTCTCTATACGTACCTACGCGTCGAGAGCGGCGCGACGGGCGAGATCTTGTGGTTGCGTACGGCAGATTCGGCGACACTATAGTATGGTCTCCATCAATTCCTTTATCCTTGATTTCGTACCGCTTGTATTTCTTCCTAGTTCTCCATTTATTTATACATACTGTGATTTAATGTTATGATATTTTCGACTTTCTTCAAAATTTTCGACTTTTATCTTAAAAAATTGTAATTCTTACTAAAAGAGATTTTGGAATCTGTTGAGTGTAATGGCAGTATTTTGATAATCCTATTGTTATTTCATATTATTGTCTCTATACGTACCTATGCTGTCATTAGCGACATGACTATTGTGGAGTCCATGTTTCTTTCGGTAGATCGGAGCAGCACTACTGTATGATCCACGTTAATTTTATTAACCTTCAGTTTGTACCATATGCACGTTTCCCCCTGTTTCCAATTTGTTTATGCAACCTGTCATTTACTGTTATATGTTTTTCGATTTCTTTCGAAATTATCAACCTTCATTTCATGAAATTGAACTTCTATGTATAAGTGCTTTTGGTTTCAGTTGAGTGTTCCTTAATCACATTATTCTGTTAAACTTGCTGCTATTTTATATGATTGTCTCTATACGTACCTACGCTTCCAAAGCGACACGCCTGAAACGGGCAAGTAGTTGCGTACGGTAGATAAGCGCGAGACTACCATATGGTACTGGTTAATTCCTTGAGCCTTGATATTGTACCGTATGCATTATTTCGCTGTTTCCCATTTATGTCGACAGTAACTTACTGTTCTAATATTTTCGATTCTTTTCAATATTTCAAATTTTTAAAATAAAAAATTGTATTTTATAGGAAAAGTGTACTTGGAAATAGTTGAGTGCACGTTTAACAAAATATTTCGATAAATTTGTTGTTATTTTATATGAGTCTGTAAATGTACTTACGTTTCCGGAGTCACACGGATGGACTGGTCATGTAGGTGCGTACGGCAGATCGGAGCGGCATACTGGATGATCTTCGTTAACTTCTGTAACCCTGATTTCACACCGTATGATTGTTTACCAATTTTTCCATTTATTTATACATTTTGTTATTTAATGTTATGATATTTTAGATTTTCTTTGAAATTTTAAATTCTTATTTTGAAAAATTGTATGTCTTAATTAAAGTGTCTTTAGAATCAATTGTGTGTACGTTTATGACAATATTATGTTAAATTCATTCCATTTTATATGACACATTGCATACGTTCCTACGCTTCGGGCGCGGTACGGTTGTTGTGGTCTTGTAGTTAGGTACGGTAGATTGGATCAGCATACTGGATTTTCCTCGTTAATTTCTGAAACCCATGATTTTATACTCTATGCAAACTTTCCCAATCTGTTCATTTATTTTATTCGTTCCTTAATTTTTTGAAATAATATTTTCTTTTTTTTTATAATTTTCAATTTCTATTGTAAGAAACTGTATTTCCTAGTAAAACTGCCTTTGGAAATATATGAGTGTACGCTTATGACATTACTTTGTTTAACTAATTGTTATTGTGTATGATTGTCTGTATACGTACCTCAGCTGACGGAACAACACGACTGGAGTGGACTTGCAGTTGCGTTCGGTACATCGTAGCGACACTACTGTAGGGTCTTCATTAATTTCTCTAACCTCGATATTGTATCGTGTGCATTTTTTGCCAGTCGTCCATTTATTTGTACAAACAGTAATGTAGTGTTATGATATTTTCGATATTTATCGCAATATTCAATCTGCATTTTAAGAAACTGTATATCATAGTAAAAGTGCCTTTCGGAATTAGTTGTGCGGACGCTTATGACTATATTGCGTTAAATTCTATGTTATCTTATATGAATGTCTGAATACGTATCTATGTTCCCGGAGCATCACGAATGGAATGGACTTGCATTGTCATTCGGTATATCGGTGTGACTCTATTCCACGATTTTCGTTAATTTATCGATCCATGATACTGTACCGTATGCATTGTTCCCCAGACTTCCATTTATTTATACAGGCTGTAACTTACTGTTGTGATATTTTAAATTTGTTTCAACAGTCTCCACTTTTATTTAAAAAAAGATGGTTTAATAGTAAAATTGTCATTGGAACTTGTTGAGTCTACGTTAGTGTCAGTATTTTGTTAAATACAATGTTATTTCGTATGATCATCTGTATACGTCGCTACGCTGCCATATCAACACGACTGGAGTGGACTTGCAGTTGAGTTTTGTGGATCGGAGCGACACTACTGTAAGAACCATCGTTACAATTTTTAACCTTGATGTGGTACCGTATGCACTTTATTCACCGTCATCTATTTCGTTATGCAAACTGTAATTTACTGCCATTATATATTCGATTTTGTTCACGATGTCCATTTTATAATTTCAGAAATTGTACCTTTCTGAGAAATTGCCTTTGAAATTAGACAAGTCCAACTGTATGGACATATTTTCTTAAATTTGTTGTGATCTTTCATGAACGTCTATATGCGTACTTACGCAGCCGGAGCGACACGACTTGCGATGTGTTGTAGTTGCGTACTGCCAATCGGAGCGGCACTACTGAATGGTATTTGTTAATTCCATTAACCATGATTTTGTATCGTACGCATTCTTTCGCAGTTTCGTATTTATTTCTACATTCTGTAATTCAAAGTTATGATATTTTAGTTTTCTTTTTTCTTCAATCTCCAGCTTTTTATATAGAAAATTGTGTTTCACAGAAAAAGTGTCCATGGAATTAGTTCACTGTACAATCATGACAATATTCTATTCGTTATTTCATACGCTTGTCACTATCGATCCTACGCAGCCGATCGACACTGCTGGAGTAGTCTTGTCGTTGCGTACGCAATATAGGGGCGTCATATTTCATGGTCATCATTAATTTCTTTAACCATAATATTGTACCTCACACATGCCTTCGCAGTTTTCTATTTATTTACAAATACTGTAATTAACTGTTATGATATTTCTCATTTTCTTCAAAACTTGCAAGTTTTATTTTAAAAATTGCATTTTAGCAGGAAAAGAGCCGTGTACATGAATTAGAGGAGTGTACTTTTATGACAAAATTTTATATCACTGTCTGTATACGTACCAGCCCTTCCGGAGCGGCACGACTGACGTGGTCTTGTAGTTGCGTTCAGTAGAGCGGAGCGACAATATCCTATGTACATTGTTAGTTTCTTTATCCTCAATACTGTACCATAAGTATTCAATCGCAGTTCTCCATTTACTTCTACATACTAAAATTAACTGTTATATATTCAATTTTTTTCAGAATATTCAATTTTCAGTATATATAATTGTATTTCCTTGTAACCGTGCCTTCTGATTTTGTTGGAAGTACGTTTGTGGCAATATTTTCTTGAATTTGTTGTTGTATTATATGATTGTCTGCACATGAGCTTACGCTATCAGAACCACACGACTGGAGTGACCATGCTGTTAGGTATGGCAGATCGCTGCGACGGAACTCTGCTCGTTACCGTATGCCTATCGGCGCTGCGGATCTATACGAACGGATTGACGTTGTACTTGTGTATGGAAGTTCGTAGAGGCACAACAGTGTAATATACCTCAATTTCTTTAACCTTGATTTTGGCACGCATCCGTTTATTCCCATGTTTTCTATTCATCTATATATAATCTGTTATTATTTCGATTTTTTTTCAAAATTATCATTTTTTAATTTAAGAAGCTGTATTTCTCAGTTTCGGTCTCTTCCAAATTGGTTGAGTTTCGGCTTATGACAATACATTGTTAAGCTTGTTGTTATCTTATATGATTGTCCGTATACGTGCCTATGCTTTCGGAGCGTCACAGATGAAGTCGCCTTGCAGTTGCATTCGCTATATCTGTGCGACTCTACCCCATGATCTTCGATGAGTGTTCTAACCTTCATACTGTACCACATGCAAACGTCCCCAGTCTTCCATTTATTTATACGTTGTGTAATTTGCTGTTATGAATTTTTCTATTTTCTTCGAAATTATAAACCTTTATTATAAAAAATTGTATTTCTTAGTAAAATTGTCTTTGGAATTAGTTGTGTGTACGTTTATGACAATATTTTGTTAAGTTCTTGGCTACTTTATAGGATTGTCTCTGTACGTCTTTGCTTTTCCGTAGCGGCACGGCTGCTGTGGTCTTGTAATAGCGTTCATTAGATCGGTCTGTCACTGCTGTATGGTCTTTGCATATAATTTTAACCTTAATAATGTACAATATTAATTCTTTCATAGTCATGCATTAAATTTCATATGCTGTAATTCAGAGTTATAGTATGTTCGATTTGTAATATTTATATATTATTTTTCAGAGATTTGTAATTCTTAGTAAACGTGTCATTAGAAATAGTTGAGTGTACATATATGACAATTTTCTGACGAGCTTGTTGTTACATTATATGATTGTCTATATGCGTACCTACGAGTCCATGTCGTACATGTCGTTAATTCTTTGAACTTATTGTTATTTTATATGACTGCATCTATACGTACCTTCGCTGTCAGGCAACACAACTGAGGAGGTCTTGTAATTACGTACCGCACGTGGAAGCGGCACTGTTGGATGGTCTTCGATACTTCCTTCAACCATTATTTTATACCATTTGTATTCTTTCACAGCTTTCTTCCTATTTACAATTAGTGTTATTTACTGCTACGATATTTCCGATTTTTTTAAATTTCAAATTATCAATCATTGTTATAAAAAATTGTATTCCTAAGCTAAAGAGTCTTTGGAATTAGTTGTTTTTAGTTATATGACGATATTTTGTTAGACTTACTGATATTATATATGATTGTCTGTATACGTACATACGATATCGGTGCAACACGACTGGCGAGGTACTGTAGTTGGGTACGGCAGAACTGACCGGCACTACTGAATGATCTCCGATTATTTCTGTAACCATGATTTTGTACCGTATGAATTTGTTCTCAGTTTGCCATTTATTTATGCATTCTAGAATTTACTAAAATGATATTTTCGATTTTTCTTCAATATTTTCAATCTTTATCTTTGAAAAATGTACTTCTTATGAAAAGTGAATTCGGAATTAGTTCAGCGTACCCGTATGACATTATTTTGTTCAACTAATTGTTATTTTGTATGATTGTCTGTGCATGTATCTACGCTGTTTGCGCGAGAGGACTGGCGAGGTCTTGCAGTTGCGTACGACAGAACGGAGCGAGTCTACCTGATGGTCTTCGATAATGTTTTTAACCTTGATATTGTACAGCAAGTGTTCTTCCTCAGTTTTTCATTTATTTGCACATTCTGCATGTTACTGCTTTGATGTTTGCACTTCTTCTATAAAATACAATTTCTGAGATAAAAAATTGGAGGGTTTGAATAAAATCGGAAATATCATAACACTATATCACAGAATGTAGAAAAAAATAGTAAATATCGAAATAACGCATTCGACACAATATCAGGGTTAGAGAAATTAACGAAGATAATACTTTAATGTCGGTCCAATATGCCGAACGCAACTGCAAGGCCATAATAGGCGTGTCACTCCTGAAGCGTATTTACGTATACAGACAATTATGTAAAATAAAAATAATTTTCACTATAATATTGGCATAAACGTACACTCAACTAATTCCGAAGACACTTTTGATAAAATGTAGAATGATTGATATTAAAAGTGTGGAATTTTGAAAAAATTCGTTAGTATTAAAACAGTAAATTACAGTGTATATAAATAAATGGAAGAATGCGAAGGAATGCATACGGACGGAATGCGACCTACCGAACGCAACTACAAGGCCACTCCATTCATGTTGCTGAAGAAGCGTAGGATTGTATTCAGACAATCATATTATACAGCAATAAGTTAAACAAGATATTTTCATAAATGTAGAATTGAAGAGGCACTTTTGCAGAACAAATTTTTAATTTAAAAACTGGAAATTATGAAAAACTCGAAAATAGCATATGCGTAATATACAGTATGTATAAATAAATGGAAGCCTGGGAAGGGATTAGCATTATGGTTAAAGAAATTAACGAAGCTCATAGAGTAGTGTCGCTCCCATATACTAATCGCAACTGCAAGTCCACTCCACTCGTGTCGCGTTGGAAGCGAGGTACGAATACAGACAATCATATAAAATGACAACATATTTAACAAAGTATTATGTTAATCGTACAATCAACTAATTAGAGGGACACTCTTTGTAATAAATATGAATTTTGAAATTTAATGAAATATCGAAAATACCATAATTGTAAATTAAAGTATGCATAAGTAAACACAGAACTGCGAATGAATGCATACAGTACAACATTAAGGTGGAAGAAATTAACGAAGACCATACAGAATGCCGCTCCGATCTGCCGTTCACAACTTCAAGATGAATCCGGTAGTGTCGCTCCGGCAGCGTTGATACGCAAACAGGCAATTCTATAAAATAACAATGAATTAAACAATATATTATTACACACGTTCACTCTACTAATCCGATGGCACTTGGCCTAAAAAATACAATAATTTAATCAAAACGTTGGAAGTTTTGAAGAAAATGGGAATTATCACAACCGTAAATTACAACATGTATAAATACATGGAAAACTGAGGAAAAATGACAACGGTACATAATTAAGTTTAAACAAATTAACGAGGACCTTCCAGTATGCCGCGCCGATCTGCCATAACCACTGCAAGACCACTCCAGGCGTGCCGCTACCGAAGCGTAGATACCCATCCAGATAATCATATATCAAATTAATTATAACAGAATAATGTCATAATCGTATACTCAACTAATTCCATAGACGCTTCTAAAAAAAAAAAATAAAAAAAATACAATTCCTGAAATTATAGAACAGAACTTTTAAATAATGTCGACAATATCATACCAGTAAATTACAATATGCACAGATAAATGGTAAACTGTTGATAAATGCATACGGTACAATATCAGGATTAATGAAATCAACCCAGACCATACAGCAGTGTCGCTCCAGTCTTCCCAATGCAACTACAGGTCCACTTCAGCCGTGTCGCTCCGAGAGCGTACGTACGCATTCAGACAACCATATAATACGACAACAAATTCAACAAGATATTGTCATAAACCTCAGCTTAACTGATTCAAAAGAAACTTACACTAAGAAATACAATTTTTTAAACTACGAATTGAAGATTTCAAAATTCGATGATACCATAACAGTAAATTGCAGCACGTAGAAATAAATAGAAATCTGCGAATGAATTCTTACGGTGCAATATTAAGGATAAAGAAACTAGCAGTGTCCAAAGAGTATTGTTCCTCCGCTCAACCGAAAGCAACTGCAAGACAACTCCAATGGCGCGCACTGGAAGTGTAGGTATGTACACAGACAATCAAATAAAATAACAATAAGTTTAACGTATTATTATCATAAACTTAAACTCAACTAACTCATAAGAAAATATTATTAAGTAATACAATTCCCAAAATTGAAAATTGACAATTCTGAAAAGATATCGAAGATATCAAAGCAGTAAATTACAGTATGATTAAATAAATGGATGACCGGGATTAAATGCATACCATACAAAATTAAATTTAACGAACTTAACTGGGACACTCCAGTAGTGCCGCTTCGATCTGCCGTACGGAAATACAGGATATAGCCATTAGTTTCGCCCCGCCAGCGTAGGTTCGTATACAGACAGTCATATTAAATACGAATATGATCAACATAATAATGTCATAAATGTAAACTCAACAAATTACAAAGACGCTTTTACTATGAAACACAATTTTTCGTAGAAAAATTGAAAATATCGTAACAGTAAATCACAGAATATATAAATAAATGCAGACTGGAAAAAATTGCTTGCGGTACAATATCTAAGTTAGAGAAATTAACGATGATAATAACGTAGAGTCGGTCCGATATGCCGAACGCAACTGCAAGGCCATAAGAGGCGTGTCGCTCATGGTATCGTACGTGCGTATAGAAACAATCATTTAAAATGACATTAAATTTAACAACATAATATCATAAATGTACACCCACATAATACCAAAGACACTTGTACCATGAAATACAATTTCTTGAACTAGAAACTGAAAATTCTGGAAAAAAAATTGAAAATATCAAAACAGTATGTTACAGTATGTAGAAATAAATAGAAATCTGCGGAAGATTGCAATCGCTACAACATAGGGTTCAAAGAATTTAGCGAATATCATATAGCAGCGTCGCTGCTATCATGTGAACACAACTACAGCATAATTCCAGCTGTGTCATGCAGGATGCGTAGGTGCGTATACAGACAAGCGTATAAAATTACAATATGTATAGCAAAATATTGGAATAAACGGACACTCAACTATTTCCAGATACACTTTTACTAGGAAATTCAATTTTTGAAATTATCAATTGGAATTTTGTAAGAAATTGAAAATATCAAAACAGTAAATAACGGTGTGTAGTATTAATCAGAAATGCGAACAAAATGCTTACGTTACGATACAATGACTAAAGAAATTAACGAAGACCAGCCAGTATTGTCCCACCGATCTGTCGAACACAACGGCAAGTCCACTCTTGTCTTGTCGCACCGGTTGCGTAAGTACGCATACAGACAATCATATGAAACAACAATAGGGTTAGCAAAATATTGCACATAAACGTACACTCACATAATTCCCAAGACACATTTACTAAGAAATACAATTTTTGATATTAACAATTGGACATTTTGAGGAAAATCGGAAATATCATACGAGTGAATTGCAGTATGTAGAAATAAATAGAAATCTGCGAAAGAATCCGAACGGTATAATCTTATTGTTAAAGTATTTAACAATAAAAAAATTGAACATATTATAACATTAAATTACATTATGTGTAAATAAATGGGAGAATTGTGGAAAAATGCATACGGTACAAATGCAGGGTTAAAGAAATTAACGCAGACCATACAGTAGTATCCCTCTGATCTCTCGGACGCAACTATACGCCCCGGCCCGTCCTGTAGCTCCGACTGCGTAGGTACTTATACAGACAATCATATCAAATAACAATATTTTTAACAAGATAATGTCATAAACGCGTCCGCTCGACTAATTTCAAAGGCACTTTTACTAAGAAATACAATTTTTTTACATAAATATTGTAAATTTGGAAGAAGAGCGAAAATATAACAACAGTAAATTACAGTATCTGTAAATAAATAGAAAACTGGGACAGAATGCATATGATACAAAATCAAGGACACGGAAATAACTGAAACCATACAGTAACGCTGCTTCGATCTGCCGTGTACGACTACAACACCTCGATAGTTGCCTTGCTCCGGCTGGGTTGGTACGCGTACAGAAAATATTAAAATATATCAACAAGCTTAACAAAATACAGGAATAAACGTAAGTTCAACTAATTCAAAAGGAACTTTTACAAAGAAATACAGCTATCTAAAATAAAAAGTTAAAATTTTGTAATGTACCGAAAATATCATAATATTAAATTACAGTATGTATAAATGAATGGAAAACTGAGAAACGATGCATTCTGTGCAATGTCAAGGCAATAGTAATTTCCGACGACCATCACGTTGAGTCGTCCCCAAGTTCCGAACGCAACCACAAGACGACTCCTGTCGTTTCGTGCCGGCAGCGATGATACATGTGGAAACAATCATATAATGTAACAAGTAATATAACAAAATATTGTCACAAACGTATGCTCAACTAATTCCAAAGGCACTTTTCGTGTACGACTGGATTTCTGAAATCAAAAGCTTGAAATTTTGAGAGGAATAGAATATATCATATCAGTATATTACAGTTGGTGTTCAGATAAAGTAATTAGTCTCCATTTCAGTGACGCGCACCTTAACTTCATGTGTGCATTAGAAGGTCGAACGTCAAACCTTTCGAGAACGTTACCATCTTCTTTTAGAGACGAACGGAAAAGTCAATAGCTTCACCTATCGTGTGATTCGGGGAGGCAAGCCAGGTATTCCTGAAGTAAATCCGCTGAAGAGTATGGTAAATAGGCAGCTTAGTTCACCGTTCGATGATTAAAAGCAGGCCGTCACACCGATGTAGAGCATTACCTATAGGTGTAGGGTCAAACTTATTGCAGAATGCCTTTCCCTCCGAAAAACTATCTCGCTATATCTATAGCATAACTACTAGTTCAGAGATACAAATTAGTATATAATTTAGGGACGGGCACCTTTATTGCGAGTATGAATAAGAAAATCGAGGGACAAACCGATCGAGAACTTTACCACCTTCTGTGAGAGACGATCGGCTATGCCAATAACTTCATCTATGCAGTGTTAGCATGAGTATAAGCAGGTATTTTGGACGTATCTCCGATGAACAGTACTGGCAATAGAAACCTTAAATCGCGGGTCGAATATTATAGTAGAGCGTCAGACTGTTGGAGTGCGTTTCCAATTTGAGTAAAGTCGAACAATTTACTATAGACCTTACACTCCGAAGGCCTAACCAGCTGTATCGATGGCAGAAGTCCGTGTTCAGAAGAACAAATTAGTAGACATTTTAGTGACGCGCACCTTAATTTCATGTATGGGTAAGAATATCGAGTGTCCAACTGGACAAAGACGATGCCATCTTCTGTGGAAGACGAACGTCTACATCATTAGCTTCCCCTATCCAGTGGTTCGGAGAGGCCAACTAGGTATTCCTGGAGAAAGCCTGCAAACGAGTTTTGGCAATAGACACCTTAATTGGTGGTTTGCATATTACAGTAGAGCGTGAAACCGTTTGAGAGCGTTGTCAATCTCAATAAGGTCCTTTCGAGAACGTTACCGCTCTTTTTGCGATAGACAAACGGCAAAGTCAACAGCTTCATCGACCCTGCGATTCCGACAGTGAAACCAATTATTCCGGGAATAAATGCGCTGCGCAGTATTGGCTATAGTCACTTTTGTGAACGGTATCAATATTAAAGTCGTGCGTCAATCCGTTTGAGAAAACTGGCAAATGATATAAAGAAAAACGTCTTACTGAAGGCTTTACTCTCCGAAAGCAGAACCCGCTGCATCTGATGTATATCGACGTTTTCAGAGACTGAGAATATTATTCACTTTAGGGACATCACCTTAATTTCATTTATGAATTAGGAGATAGAGGATAAAACAATTCGTGAATGTTACCAACTTCTGTGATACGCGAACGGCTAAGTCTATAGCTTCACCTATCCTGTGATTGCAAGAGTCAAATGAGGTATTCCGGGAGTTATTCCGCTGAATAGTATTGGCAATAGACACATGAATTCTCAGCATGAGCTTTAAAATAGGAAGTTAAGTCGCCGGAGATCGATACGTATTGGTATAGAGTCAAACGCTTTACAGGATGCCTTACCTTCGATGCAGCTATCCGACCATACCGAGTGTATAACCCCGAGTTCAGAGAAACACGTTTGTATACATTTTCGAGATGGGCACCATGGCTACAAGTATGGAATCCAAAATCGAGGGTGAAACCGATCCAGAGCGATGACACGTTCATTGAGAGATACATAGCTATGTCATTACCACCACCTATCCTGTTATTCCTCGAGTTATTCCAGGTATTAGGTAGTAAATGCGCAGAGCAGTATTGGCAATAGTCACCTTTATTCACGGTATGAATATTAAAGCAGACCGTCGACCCGTTGTAGATCGGTGCCCACTGGTTATATTCAAATCTGTTACCGAAAGCCTTACCCTCCGAAAAGCTAACACGCTGTATCGGGAGTATAACATCACTTTCATGGAAGGAAATTAGTCTCCATTTCGAAGACGGGCACCTTAGCAGCATGTATGAATTAGAATGTCGAGGGTCAAATCAGTCGTGAACGTTGCCACCTTCTTTGAGAGTCGAAGGGCTGAGTGAATAGCTTCACTTACAGTTGTGACTCCGAGAGTCAAGCCTGGCATTCCAGGAGTAAATCCCCTGACAGTATTGGCAATAGACACCATAATTTACGGTATTAATGATAAAGTAGAGCCTCAAACCGTCGCCGAACTTTACCAATTCGTACAAAGTCATTCCTATTACCGTATACCTTTCCGTCCGAGAACCTATCACACTGTTGCGAGTGTTACGCTTATTGATCACGGAAACAAATGATTAGGCATTTGAGCGGACGGCCACCACATTTTTGTGTATAAACATCAATATCGTGAGTCAAATCGTTCGATAATGTTGCCACCTTCCCATATCGTCGAACAGCTGATTTAATAGCTTCACAAATGATGAGATTCCGAACGTCAAACCAGCTATACCTGGAGTAAATCCGCCGTACAGTATTGGTATAAGGCAACTTATAACGCGGTATTGATATTAATATACAGAATCAAACCGTTGTCGAATGTTATCGGTTGATATAGTCAAGGTGCACGTCATTGAAATTGAGACTAATTTCTTTCCCTGAACACGAAGTTATACCCTATCCATCGGATTAGTTCTTCGGAGGGGGGGGGGGGGGATATCTTCGGTGAAGCGATTGTCTTCATAGCAATTGGTTATGTTCTCAAACGGTGTGACGCTCCATTTTAAAATTCCATCCGGGAATTAAGGTATCTATTGGCAATACGGGTCAGCGGATTAACTCGCGTAATACCTGGTTGGACTTTCGGAATTACAGGATATGAGAAGCTATTGACTTAGCCGTGCGACGCTCAATGATGGAAGTAACGTTTTCGAATGGATTGTCTCTCGACAAATCTAATCCTACACGAAAATAAGGTGTCCGTCTGCTAAGAAGTCTACTATTTTGTTCCCGCGAGCACTAAGCATGACTTTCGCTACTGCGGGATGTGTTCTAGAAGGTAACATATTCGGCAAAATGAGAGACTTTATACCAATTAATAATGTGCGCCGACGGTTTGAGTCACCACTTTAATATTCATACAGCCATTTAATGTGTCTCTTGCCAATAATTTTCAGCGGATTCACGCAAGGAATACCTGGTTTATCTCTCGGAATTATAGGATAGGTGAAGCTATTGACATCGCTGTGCGAATCTCGACGAAGGTGGAAAAGTTCTCGGACGGTTTGAATATCGACTTTGCCATTCAAACATGGAATTAAGGTTCTCGTCACTAAAGTGTATTATAATATGATTCTCTGAACACGAATCTATGATCTCGATGCAGCGTGTTAGGTTCTCGGAGGGTAGGGTCTTCGGTGAAACTTTAGACATTATACCAATAGGAAACGTTCCACATGTGTTAGACTCTGTACTTCAATATTCAACCCGTAAATTACGGTGTTCATTACCAATAGTGTGCAGCTTATTGTGTCCCGTAATACCTGATTTGGTTATCGGAATAACAGGATACGTGAAGCTACTGACGTAGCTGTACGACTTTCGAAGAATCTGGTAACGTTATCGAATGGTTTGACACTCGATCTCCTAATTCATAAATGAAAAAGATATTGTCCGTCTGCTAAAATGTCTCCTAATTTGCTTCCGTGAGCACTAAGCATGACATTCGCTACAGCGGTTTCGGTTCTAAGAAGGAATGGTGTCTGATAAGGGAATATGAAGAAATATTAATTGCTAACGGTTTCCAGCGGTTTGACTCTGTACATTAGTATTCATATAGTCAGTTGAGGTGATTATTGCCAATACTGATCGGCGAGTTTACTCCTGGAATACCTGATTTGCCTATCGGAACCACAGGAGAACAGCAGCTATTGACTTAGCTGTGCGACATTCGAAGTATGTGATAACGATGTCGAAAGGTTTGACCCTCGTTCTACGATATCATTCATGAAATTAATGTGCTCGTCAATAAAATGTACCCTAATTCACCATCCGATCACGATGTTAGACTCTGGATGAAGCGGGTGACTAGCGCGGAAGGTAATATCTACGGTAGAACAATTGACTTCGTAGCAATTGGTATGGATCTCAAACGGTTTGACGCGCTATTTCAATATTCGAACCGTGATACAAGATGACTATTGCCAAAACCCTTGAACGGACTTATTCCCAGAATACCTGGTTTGTCTCTCGGAAAACAGATTCGGTGTAGATATTGACGTATCCGTTCGTCTCTCGCAGAAGGTGACAACGTTTTCGAAGAGATTGACTCTCGATTTCCTCATTCATCCATGAGATTAATGTGCTCTTCACTAAAATGAATAGAAATTTTCTTGTATAAACACGTAGTTATATCCTCGATGCCGCGGGTTTGGTTCGCGGAAAGTAAGGTGCCCGGAAAGACGTTTGCCTTCATACCAATTAGTAAAGTTCTCCTTCGCTTTGAGGCCCTACTTTAATATTCATACCGCGAATTAAGGTGTCTTTTGCCAATACTGATCAGTGGATTTTCTCCAGGAGTACATGGTTTATCTCCCGAAATCACAGGAAAGATAACGCTATTGCCTTTGGCATGCGACTGTCAATAGAGGTGGTAACGTTCTCGGACGATTTGACCCTCCATTTTCCTAATGATACAGATAATCATAGTGTCCGTCTCCAAAAGAGTCTACTAATTTATTTCCTTGATCACTAAAAAAGACACTTGCTGCAGCGAGTTATGTTATCGGAAGGTAAGGTATCCGGTACAATGTTTGACCGTATACCAGTACGTAGCGATCTACTATGGTTCGAATCTCTATGTTACTATTTATACCGAAAACTATGGTGTCTATTACCGACACTGCTCGGCGTATTTACTCCCGGAATATCTGGTTTGACTCTCGGAATCGCAAGATAGGTGAAGCTATTGACTTAGCCGTTCGAATCACGAATAGGGTGGTACCGTTCTCGATCGGTTTGACCCTCGATCTTCTAATTCATACATGAATCTAAGGTGCCCGATACTGAAATGAATACTAATTTCTTTCTCTGAACACGAAGTTATAGTCCCGATACGGCGGGTCAGTTTCTTCGACGAGTATGACCTTTGGTAAAGCGTTTGACTTTATAGCAATACGTAACGTTCTCAAATGGTTTGACGCTCTATTTTAATATGCAGACTGTGAATTAAAGTGTCTATTTACCATACGGTTCAGCGGATTTACTTCCGGAATACCTTCTTTGCCTCCCCGAATCTCAGGGTAGGTGCAGCTATTGACTTCTCCGATCGTCTCTCAAAGAAGGTGGTATAGTACCCGAACGGTTTGGCACTCGAACTTCTAAATCATACATGAAATTACTATTCGCGAAACTAGGATGTATACTAATCTGTTTCACTCAACGCAAAGTTATTTTTTCGGTGCAGCGGATGAGGTTCTAGGTCGGTATGGCCATCTCTGAAACGTTTGACTCTATACAAATTGGTACCGTTCTACAACGGGTTGACACTGTACATTAATATTCAAGCCGCAAATTGTGGTGTCTGTTGCCGATACTGCTCTACGGATTTACTCCGGTAGTACCTGGTATGACTATTGGAATCACATGGAGGCCCTACTTTAAAATTCATACCGCGAATTATGGTGTCTACTGCAAATACAGTTCAGGGGATTAACTCCACGAAAACCCGATATGACGTTCGGAATCGTAGGATAGGTGAAACTACTGTCTTAGCCGTTCTGATCGCACAGAAGGTGGTAACGTTGTCGCGCGGTTTGACACTCGATCTTCCTATACATACACGCAATTAAGGTGTTCGTCCCGCAAATGTGGGTCAATGCGGTCCTCTGAACACGCAGCTATGCGCTCTATATAGCGGGCTACGTTGTTGGAAGTTAAGGTCTTCTGTCAGAAGTTAACTCAATACGTATGTGTAGCGTTCTGCAGCGGTTCGACTCTGTACTTGAATATTCATACCGTGAATTAGTGTGTCCATTGACACTACTGTATAGCCCATTTACTCTCGGTGTACCTGGATTGGCACTCGAAATCACAAGATTGATTAAGAAATTGACTTAGCCGTTTGTACCTTTCACACGGTGTTGACGTTCTCGAATACTTTGACCGCCGATATTCTTCTGCGAATAGAATTTAGGGTGCCCGTAACCAGAATGTGTAGTAATTTCTTCCTCATATCACGAAGTTACACTCTCGGTACTGCAGCTTATCTTTTCCGAAGGTTGGGCTATCGATAAAATGTTTAACTTTATACCAATTGGTAACGTTCTACAACGGTCTGACGGTCTCCTGTAATATTCGAACCCGGAATTAAGGCTGCTATTGCACATACTGTCCAGCGGATTTACTCCAGTTATTCTTGCTATGTCGTCCGGAATCACAGGATGTGCGCTGCTATTGACTTAGCCATTCGAATCTCATTGTAGGTTGTAACGGTCACGAACAGTTTGACACTCGATCCACTTATCCATACATGAAATTGATATTCTCGTCCCGAAATATTTTACCCTTGATCTTCTCATTCATACAGGAACTTAAGGTGCTCGTCATTAAAATATATACTAACTCCTCCCTCCGAATACCGTGTTATACTCTCAAAAGGGCGGGTTAGATTTTCCGAGAGTAGCACATCCTGCTAGACGTTTGAACCTACAGCTATAGGCAATGTTCTACAACGGCTTGATGACCTGATTTAATATTCGAACCCTGAATTGAAGTGTTTATTGCCAATTCTGTACAGCGCATTTACTGCTGGAATGCCAGGCTTGACTCTCGGATTCACAAGTATAGTTACAGCTATTGACTCAGCCGTTCGACTCTCGAAGATGCTGGTAACGTTCTCAAACGGTTTGATACACGACCTTCTGACTCATACATGTAATTAAGGTACTCACCACTAAATTGTATACTTGTTCTTACCACTAAGCGCGGCGATATACTCTCGATACAGGTGGTCAGGTTTTCCGAGGGGAAGGCATTCTGTAAGGAGATTATCCCTATACGAATACGAAATGTTCTACCACGGATTGGCGGCACGCTTCATTATTGAAACCGTGAATTGTGGTGTGTATTGCCAATACTGTACCGCGATTTTAATGCCACAATACCAGGATTGACTCTCGGAAACGCAGGATGGGTGGAGCTGTTGCCTCAGCCGTACGACTCTCGTAGGACGTGGTAAAGTTCTCGAGCGGTTCGTCGATCGTCCTTCAAAATCATACATGATATCGAGGTGCCCGTGACTAAAATATCAACTGATTTGTTTCTCAGAAGACGAAGCAATACCTACTATACAGCTGTCAATATTCCCGGAAGGTAAGGTATGCGTTACGGATTATGACTTTATAACAATTGGTTACGTTCTAAAACAGTTTGACTTTCCTCATTAATATTTATGCAGTGAATTAATGCTTTCATTGCCAATATTGCTCGGATGACCTACTCCTGGAATACCAGGTATATCCCTCGGAATCACGTGAAAATGTAAGCATTATGACTGAGCCGCTTGAGTCTCAAGGAACGTGGTATCGTTCACGACCGGTTTGGCCATCGATATTCATATTCGTGCATGAAATGAAGGGCCTCGTCAATAAAATGTATACCATTTCGTACCTGTGAATACGGTGTTACACTCCCGATACAGTGAGTTAGTTTTCGGAGGGAAAGACACACTGCGTCAAGTTTGACCCTTCACTTATAGGTATTTCACTACAACGGCTTGACGGCCTGCTTTAATTTTCAAACCGCGAACTAAGGTGACAATTCCTAATAATCTTCAGCGGACTTACTCCTGCAATTCCAGATTTGACTCAGGGAATCGCGGGGTAGATGAAGCTATACAGGTACCCGTCCGTCTCTCACAGAAGGTGGTAATGTTCTCGAACGGTTTGACACTCAATCTTCTATTTCATTAGTGAAACTAAGGTACTTGTGACTAAAATGTATATAATTCATTTGACTCTTGGCATCGCAGTATGAGTCACGCTGTTGACATAACAGTGCGACTCCAACAGTTGTTGGGAACGTTCACGAACGGATTGATACAAGATCCTCCTATTGATACATGAAATTAAGATCGCAGTTTGCGAAAATGTCTACTTATTCGTTCCCGTGAACCCAAAGCAAAGCAATTGCTACAGCAGCTTGCGTTCTCGGAATGTAAGGTATAGGTTAAGAAGAATGACTTTATGCCAATTCGTAATGCCCTCCGACGGTTTGACTCTCAACCTCAACATTTATGCCGTGAAAATACGGTATCTATTGCCAATATTGTTCAGCGCACTTGCGACTAGAATAAGTTGTCTGATTCTCGCAATCACAGGATAGGAGAAGCTATCGACTTAGATCTGGGACTTTCAAGGATGGTGGAACAGTTCTGCAACGGTTTGAGTCTCGATTTTGCTATTCATACGTGAAACAATCCTATGCGTTTGCTAAAAAGTCTACTAATTGGTTTCCGTGATCACTACGCGTGATACTCGATACAGCGGGTTAGGTGCTAGGAAGGTAAGGTACTCGGTAAATAGTATGGCATTATAAAAATTGGTTATATTCTCCAACGTGATCACTCTCAAATTTATTATTCAAATTGTGAACTAAGGTGTCTATTGCCAATACTTTTCAGCGGAATTTGTTCTGGAAATCCTGGCATGACTCTCGGAACCAAGACTATAGGTGAAGCTATTGACTTATCCACTCCACTCCCAAAGATGGTGGGAATGTTCTCGAAGGGTGTCATTGCCGATTATTTTATTCATTCATGAAAATAAGGTGTCCGCCTGTTAAAATGTCTACTAACTTGTTTCCGTGTGCACTCAGCATGACACTCGCTACAGCGGTTTATGTCCTTGGAATGCAAGGTATCCGGTAAAGAGTTTGACTATATACAAATTTGTAGTGCTCCAGAACGGTTAGACTCACTACTTTAATATTCAAACCGAGAATTAAGGTGTAAAATTCCAATACGGTCCAGTGGATTTACACCTGGAATGCCAGGCTTGACTCTCGGAATCACGTCGATAGGTGAAACTGCTGACGCAGCCGTTCGGCTCTCGATGAAGCTGGTAACGAGCTCGAACGCTTCGACACTCGATCATCTAATTCGTAGACGAAACTAATGAGCCCGTCACTAAAATGTATACTAATTTGATTCTATGAACATGATGATATACCGATGATACTGCGGGGCTATATCCCTCGAAGGCAAGGTATCCGTTATAGAGTTATACGTTATACCAGTTGGTAGCATTCTTAAACGGTGTGACGCTCAACTTTAATATTCGTACTGAGAATTGAGGTGTTAATTGCCAATTATATTCAGGGGATTTACACTTGGAATTCCAGGATTGACTCTCGGAATCACAAATACAGTTGGTGTTATTGACTCAGCCGTTCGACTCTCAAAGAAGGTGGTAATGATCTCGTACGATTTGACACTCGATCATCAAATTCGTACATGAGGAAAAGATGCCCGTTACTGTAAAGAATACAAATTTTTTTCTGTGAATACGATCTTATACTGTCGTTGAAGCCGGTAATATTCGAGAAAGGAAAGACCTTCGGTAAAACGTTTGACTTTACAACAATTGGTAATGCTCTCAAGCGGTGTGACGCTCTACTGTATCATTCAAACCTCGAATTAAGGTGGCTATTGCCAAAAGTCTACAGCAGACTTTCTCCCGGAATACCTAGTTTGACTCTCTGATCCACATGGAACGTGAAGCTTTGACTTATGCGTTCGTCTCTCACCGATGGTTATAACGTTCTCGAACGGTTTGCCCCTAGATCTGTTTATTCATGGACGAAATTAAGGTGCACGACACTAAAATGTATACTAGTTTCGTCCTCTGAATACGGTGTTATACTCTCGATACAGCGGAAAAGTTTTTCGGAGGTTAAAGTATTCTGTAAGATGTGTGACCCTACCCAAATAGGTAATGTTCTACAACAGCTTGAATCTCTACTTTAACATTCATACCGTGAATTATGGTATCTATTGCCAGTACAGTTCAGTGAACTTACTTCCGGAGTTCCTCATTCGATGCTCCGAATATGTGGATACATAAAGCTATTGACTTCTGCGAGAGACGAACCGCGAAGTCAATAGCTTAACACGATCCTGCGGTTCCGGGAGCCAAACCAGGTATTCCGGGTGTAAATCCACTGGACCGTATTGGAATTTTACACCTTAATTCTCGGTTTGAATATTAGAGTAGAGCGTCAAACCGTTTGGGATCGTTACCAGCCTTCCTGAAAGACGCACGGCTAAGCCAATTGCTTCACGTATCCTGTGATTCCAAGTGTAAAACAAGGTATACCGGCATTAATTACTCTGAAATGTATTGATAATTTGTACCTCCAATGGCGGCCGGAATTTCAATCTAGAGAGTCAAATCGCCGGGGAACACTACCAATTGGTGTAAAGACATTCTTTTTACCCAATACCTTTCTGAGCGAGAGACCCCCCCCCCCCCGCAGCGGACGCGGTGGGCCTTTTGGTCCCATTGCAGTGTGAGTATGACGAACCCGCGGTGTCTGAGTCGGCCGAGCACCCCATTCAGGAAGTAAGGTGATCTTGCGCGGGTATGACCAGTACGGCCCTGCATATACAGGTACCTCAGGAACCGGTTCGAGCCCTGGGGTGGGCGGGCTTCGGTCCGTCGCCCCGCCGGTCCCTTGGGTTGACCTCGAGGGGGCGGTGGTAAGCCAATTTCGCGGGTCAGGGGGCCCCGCCATCAGACGGATAGACCCTCTACGGGTGAGATGCGTGAGATCGGCTAGGGCACTGGCCTGCAAAGTCAGTAGGGATTTAGAAAGGACCCGGCCAAAGCAAGATTTGCGCCTAGGGCTTGCAGTCTACGAGCTAATTGGTAGGTGCGTCGTAAGGTGGGCCACGCTCTGCGCTGATTGGGCGTATACCAATCGCGCGTCCATAGAGGCCATGTCGATAAGACCTAGTGGCAGGAACGGCACTTAAAATCTCCGACACATATTGACCGAGAACCCAATCCGCTACAGCGATGGTCTCGCTCCTTTTTCTCGTAATCACATGAGTACACAATTTAGCAGACGGGCAAATTATTTTCATGTATACATAAGGAAATTGCGAGTCAATCCTTGTGTGAACGATATCACCGTCATTGAGAGTTGCACAGCAAAGTCAATAGCAACAGGTATCCTGTGATACCGAGAGTCAAACCACGTATTCCAGGAATAAATCCGCTGTATAGTATTGGCATCAGACCTCTATTAACGGCATGAATATTAATGCAGAGGGTCAAACCGATGGAGGATATACCAATGCGCATAAAGTCATTCCTTTTACCCAATACCATACCTTTCGTGAACCAAACCCGATATAGGCAGTGTCTTGCGTAATGTGCACGAAAACAAATTAGTAGTCCTATTAGCTCACGATCACCACATGTTTGTGTATAAGTATCATGATCAAGAGTCAAAGCGTTCGAGAACGTTACCACCTTTCTTGAGAGTAGCACAGCTAAGTTTATAGCTTCATCTATCCTATGACTCCGAGAGTCAAACCTGGAAGACCAGGAATATATCCGCTGAGGAGTATTGGCATTTGGTTCCATATTTCACGGTTTGAATATTGAGGTGCATAGTCGAACTATGTATAACGGAAACAATTTGTATGAAGATAAACTATTTGCAGACGGCCCTATCTTCCGAGAAGCCTAACCATCAGAATCGAGAGAATAACATTGTGTTCAGAGGAACAAATTGTTGACAACAAATCGAAGGTCAGGTGTCAAACCATTTGATGACGTTACTACCTTCTTGGATGGTCGAACAGCAATGTCACCAGCTTCACATATCCTGTGATGCCGAATATCAATCCAGATATACCGGAAGTAAAGGCGCTGTTCGGTATAGGCAATAGACAACGCAATTCATGGTTTGAATATCAAAGTATAGCGACCCACCGCTAGAGAACGTTACAAATTGCTATAACGTCAAAAGTTTTGCAGAAGAACTTACCCTCTCAAAAACTAACCCGCTCTATCGAGAGTATAACATTGTGCTGAGTGGCACGAATCAGTGTACGCTTTAGCGACGAGCACCTTAATTTCATGCATGAATTAGAATATCGAGTATCAAGCCGATCGAGAAAGTTGCCACCCTCTGTGAGACACGAACGGCTAAGAGAATATATATATATCCTACCATGGGATGCCGAAAGTCAAACCAGGAATAGTAGGAGCACATCCGCTGTACAGCATTGGCAATTGACACTTGAATTCTCGGTATGAGCAATAAATTAGGGGGTCAAATCGTGGGTGAACATTACCAATTGTTATAAAGTCATTCTTTATACAGAATAAGTAACATTCCGAGAACGTATCCCGCTGTATCGAGATTATAATACCGAGTTCAGAAGTACAAGCTAATATATATTTTAGTGACGCGCACCAGAATTTCATGCATAGATTAGAATGTCGAGGGGCAAACCGTTCGAGAACGTTGCCGCAATCTATGAGGTTCGAACGGCTAAATCAACAGCTACACCTATAGTGTGATTCCAAGTGTTAAACTACGTATTCCTGGAGTAAATATGCTGTATATAATTGGTAACAGGCACCTCAATTCACGGATTGAATATTAAAGGAGGCCGTCAGGCCGATGTAGAACATTACATATTCGTGTAGGGTCAAACCAGTTACAGAATGCCTTGCCCTCGGAGAAACTGACCCCCTGTATCCAGAGTACAACACCGTGTTCAGTGAAACAAATTAGTATACATTTTTGTGACGGGCACGTTAATTTCAAGTATGAAATATAAAGGTGAAAGGTCAAACCGTTCGATAATGTTTTCACCTCTTTTGAGGATCGATCGGCCAAGTCTATACCGACACCAATGCTGTGATATCGAAAGTCAAACCAGGTATGCCGGGTGTAAATCGCCAGCACAGTTTTGACCCTAGACACGTTAATTCACCGATTGAATATTAAAGTCGAGAATCAAACGGACTGCGAACAATACTAATAAGTATGAAGGCATTATTTTACCGAGTACCTTACATTTCGAGAACCTAGCCCGCTGTATCGAGAGAATGACTTCGTGCTCGCAGAAGTAGATTAGTATACCTTTTAGTGACGGGAAACTTAATTTGCTGTATGAATTAGAAGATCAAGGGTCCAACCGTCCGAGAACGTTACCACACTCTTGGAGATTCGAACGGCTGTGTCTATACCGTCAACTCTCCTGTGATTTCGAGAATTAAACCAGGCATTCCGGGAGTCAATCCGCTATACACTATAGACGGTGGGCTCTCCAATTCACGTTTTGAATATTAATGTACGTAGACAAAGCTTTGTAGATTTTTACATATTGGTTTATCGTCAAAAGGTTTACAGAAGGACTTGCCTTCGGAGACTGTATCCCGCTGTATCGACAGTACATCTTCTTGTATAGAGAAGAAAATTAGTCTACATTTCAATGACGGGCTCCTTTATTTCATGTACCAATTAAAGTATCGAGGGTCAAACCGATTGGTCACGTTACCTCATTCTTTGTGAGACGAACGGCAACGTCAATAGCAACACTTATCCTACGATTCCGAGAGACAAACCAGGTATTTAGTGAGTAAATGCGCTGAACGGTCTTGGCATTAGTCGGCTTACTTCTCGATATGAATATGAAAGAAGTGCGTCAGTCCGTCTGTGAGCGTTACCAATTGGTATGAAGTCAAACGATTTACTGAAATCCTTACGGTCCGAATGCCTCACGCGCCGTATCGGGAGTATAACATGGTATTCAGAGGAAGGAATTAGTACACATCTCAGTGATGGGCACATTAATTTCACGAATGAATGAAATGGTCGCGAGGCAAACATTTCCAGAAACTTACCGCCTTCTCTGAGATTCGCACATCCTTGTCAATAGCATAACGTACCATGTGATTCAGAAATTCAAGCCAGATATCGATGTGGTATATGCGCTAATCACTATTCGGAAAAGACACCTCAATTCACTGTATGAATATTAAAGTACAGAGTCGAACCGTTATAGCACGTTACCTACAGGTGTAGAGTCAAACATCTCTCGGATGGCCTTACCTTCGAGATGCTAACCGGCTGTATCGAGAGCATAAGTTCGGGGTCTGGGAAGCAGACTAGTATACATTTTAGTGACGGCCACCTTAACTTCATCTATGAATTAGAATATCGAGGATCAAACCGTTTGAAAACGATACCACCTTCTGCGAGTGACGGTCGGCTAAGTGTATAGATTTATCTATCCTGGGATTCCGAGAGCCAAGCAAGGTATTCCGGAATTAAATATATTAAATAGTATTAGCAAGAGACACCTCACATAACGGTATGAATGTTAATGTAGGAAGTGCAACTGTCGGACGACAATACCAATTGGAATACAGTCATTCATTTTCCCTATTCCTTACCTTCCGAGAACACAAACCACTACATCGATACTGTTCCTTCGTTTTCACGTCATCAAATTACTAGAAATTTTCGCAGAAGGGTACATTATTTTCATGCATATATAGGAATATTGAGGGCTTTCCGTTCGATAACGTAGCCACCATCTTTGAGAGTGGCACAGATGCGGCAACACATTCATGTATCCTGTGGTACCGATACTCAAACAAGGCACTGAATGCTATACAGCATAGGCAGTAGACACATAAATTCTCGGCATGAACATTAAAGTAGGAATTCAAGTCGTAGGAGAACATTACAAATTCTTTTAGAGTCATCCTTTAGACAGACTTCGTGTCCCTTCGAGAACGTATGTCGCTGTATCGAGAGTATGACTTCGTGGTAAGAGAAACAAACTAATATTCATTTGAGTGAGAGGAAGCTTAATTTCATGTATGAAATAGAAGATCGAGGGTCAAACTTTTACGGAACGATACTACCTTCTTTTGGAATGGAACGGCTATGTCAATAGCTTCACCTATCCCTTGATTCCGTGAGCCTATCCAGGTTGTGCGGGAGTGAATTAGCTGAAAAGTATCCTGAATAGTCGTCTTAATTCACGGCTTGAATATTAAAGTAGAGCGACAAACCCTCGGAGGCCATAACCAATCCGTATAAAGATATTCTTCTTACCGAATACCTTACCCGCCGAGAATATTAACCCACTATAGGGCGTGTCATGCTCGTTGTTGACGGAAATAAATCAATGGATATCTTAGCAGACGGACACAGTATTTTCATGCATGATTAGCAAAACCGAAAGTCAAACCGTTCGTGAACGTTACCACCTTCTTTGAAAATATAACGGCTGAGGCAACATCCACAGCCATCCTGTGATTTCGAAAGACAAACCAGGTATTCCGGGAGAAATCAGCTGCTCAGTATGGGCATCAAATAACCTTTACTTATAAAGGCGCCCTTACCATTCCAAATGCTAACCCGCGTTATCGTGAGTGTAACATCGCGTTCAATGAAACAAATTACAATACATTTTAACTACGAGCGCCATTACATCATCTATGAGTTAGATGTTCGAGTGTTAAACCGTTTGAGACCGTTGCCGCCCTCTTTGAGAGTCGAACGTATAAGTCAATAGGTTCACGCATCCAGGGATTCGGAGAGTCAACCTTGGTATTTCTGGAGTGAATCCGCTGAAAAGTATTGCCAATAGATACATTAATTCGCGGAGTGAATATTAAAATGGAGCGTCATACCGTATGAGGACGTAATTAACTACTTTGATTCATGTAGGAATAGCAAAGTCGACAGTCAAACCGATGCAGAACGATTCCACCTTATTTGAAAGCCACACATATAAGTCAATAGCTACTCCTATCCTGTGATTGCGAGAAACTAACCACGCATTTTAGGCGTCAATGGTCTGAACAATATGGGAAATAGATACTGTAATTCACGGCATGGATATTAAGGTTGAGAGTCAAACCGTCGGAGAACATTTCCAATTGGAATAAAGTAATTCTTTTTAACAAGTACCTTACATTCAGAGAACGTTAGCGGCTGTAGCGATTGTCTTGTTATGGGATCATAGGAACGAATTAGTAAATATTTTATTGGACGAACACCTTAATTTAAGTATCAATAGGAATATCTAGTTTCAAGACGTACGAGAACGTTACCAGCTTCTTCGAGATACGCTCGGCTAAATCAATAGATGTACCTATACTTGTGATTCCGGGAGTCATGCCTGGAATTCCAGGAGTAAATACGTTGAACATTATTGGCAATACACTCGTTAACTCACGGTATGAGGCTAAAGTAGAGAGTCAAGCCGAAGGATAGCATTGCTAATTGTAATAATGTCATTAATTCTACCCAATGCGCTTCCACCCGAGAACCCAGCCCGCTGAAGAGATTGTCTTACGTATAATTCACAGGAGCAAGTTAGTACACACTTTAGTAGACGCACACGTTATTTCCAAGTATGAATAGCTAAATCTACAGTCAGACCGTTCGAGAACGTTACTATCTTCTATGCTAGCCGCACAGCAACTTCAATAGCTTCACCTATCGTGTGATTCAGAGAATCAAACCAGGTTTTCTGTGATTAAATCCGCTGAATAATGTTGGAAAAAGATACATTTAGTCCCTGTTCGAATATTGATGTAGAGCGTTACCAATTGTTATAAAGTCAAACACTTGACTGTAGACCATACCCACAGAAGAATAAACCCGGTGTATCGAGAGTATATCATGATGTTCAGAGGACCAAGCGAGTACACATTTTAGAGCCGAGCATCTTAATTTCGTGAATGAAATAGAAGATCGAGGTTCAAGCGTTCACGTTCAAGAGTAAATGCGCTGCACACTATTGGTAACAGACACCTCAATTCACGAATATTAAAAGTGAGCTTCAAACCGATTGAGAAGGTTATCGATTGTTGAAAAGTCAAACGTTTTACCGAAGGCTGTGCCATCCGCGATCATCACCGGCGTCATCCAGAATATAACTTCGCGTTCAGAGAAAGAAGTTAATATTAATTTCTGTGACGGGCACCGGAATATCATTGATGGAATAGAAGATCGATGGTCAAATCGTTTGATGACGTTACCACCTACTTGCCTGGTCGAACGACAATGTCACCAGCTTCACATATCCTGTGATGCAGAATATCAACCCAGATATGCCGGGAGAAAATGCGCTTTTCAGTATTGGCATTAGACACCACAATACACGGTTTTAATATTAAAATAGAGCGACGCACAGTGCGAGAACGTTACTTATTCCTCCAAAGTCAATTGTTTTACCGAATGCCTTAACATTCGAGAAGCTAACCCGCCGTATCGAGTGATTAGATTATCGAAGGTCATAGCGTTCGAGGACGATACCATCCTCTTTGTGTGTGGAACGGCTAGGGATGTAGCTTCACCTATCCTGTGATTCCGAGATTCAAACCAGGTATCCCGGGAGTAAATCTGCAAGCTGTATTGGAAATAGACACCATAATTGACGGTTTAAATATTAATGTAGACCGTCAAGCGGTTTGAGAGCGTTACAAATTTGTATAAAATCAATCGTTTTACCGAAGGCCATTCCTTCCGCCAACCGCTCCGGCTTCATTGAGAGTATAACTTCGTGTTCAGAGGAGGAAGATAGTATTCTTTTTTGTGAGGAGCACCTTAGCGTCGCGTAGAGATTTGATGATCAAGCTAAAACAGTTCGAGACCGTTACCGAATTCTATGATATTCGAACAGCTAAGTTAATAGCTTCACCTCCCCTGTGATTCCGAGATTCAAACCAGGTTTCCCGGGAGTAAATCTGCTAAGCCATATTGGAAATGGACACCATAATTCACGGTTTCAATGTTAATGTAGATCGTCAAGCGGTTTGAGAGCGTTACCAATTGGTATAAAGTCAAACGTTTTACGCACGGCCTTACCTGCCGAGAATCATACCTGCTGCAACGAGAGTAAAACTTCGTGTTCAGAGGAAGAAATTATTCATTTCAGTGACAGGCACCTTAGCTTAGTGTATGATTTAGACGATCGATGGTCAAGACATCTGGGAACGTTACCACTATCTATGTCTGTCGAATAGCAACGTCAGTAGCTGCTTCACTCATCCTGTGATTCCGAGAGACAAACCAGGTAATCCGGACGAAATTCCGATGACCAGTTTTAGCAACAGACGTCTTAATTCACTGCATTAACAGTAAAGTAGTGCGTCAAACCGTTTGAATGCGATACCAATTGGTACAAAGTCAATTGTTTTACCACAGGCCTTATCTTCCGCGAACCTCTCCGGCTTTGTCCAGAGTATAAGTTCGTGGTCACAGAAAGAAATTAGAATTCAGTTCAGTGACGGTCACCTTGTCTTCATGTATGAATTGGAGAATCGAGGGAGAATCAGTTCAAGAACGTTACCGCAATCTATGAGAATCGAAAGGCTAAGCCAACAGCTTCACCAATCCTGTCATTCCGAGGGTCAAACAAGGTAATCTGGGAGAAAGTCGGCTGCACAGTATGGCATTAGATACACTATTACGCAGTTTGAATAATAAAGCAGTGAGACAAACCGTGGAAGAACGTTGGGTACAGTTATAGAGTCAGATTTTTAAAGACGGTCCTAGCTTACGAGAAGCTAACGCGCTTTATCGAGGGTACGTCTTCATGTGCAGAGATGATAATTATGATATATTTTAGTGTCGAGCATGTTAATTTCATGTATGAAATAGAAGATCGAGGGTCAAACTTTAGAAAACAATACCACCTTCTGTGGGAGTGGAATAGCTAAGTTCATAGCTTCACATACTTTGCATTACCGAGGACCACTGAACAGTATTGCAATAGACAACTTAATACAATGTATGAATAATAAAGTAAGGACTCAAACCGTCGGGGAAAATTACTCATTCGTATAAAGACATTCTTCTTTCCGAAAACCTTACCTAAATAGAATCTAACACGCTGCTGCCAGTGTCTTACTTATTGTTCACGGAAACAAATTAGTAGGCATTATAGCAGAGGCATACCTTATTTTCATGTATGAACAAAATTGTCCAGTGCCAAACCGTTCTAGAACGATCCCACCTTCATAAGGGCTGAACGGCTAAGTAAACGGCTTCACCTGGCATGTGATTTAGAGTGCCAAACATGGAATTCCGAGAGAGTGTCCGCGGAAGAGATTTAACAATAGACACCTTAATTTGCGGTTTGAATGTCGTAGTATAGCGTCACGCGCTTGAGAGCGTTATCTTCATGTATGAGTAAGAAGATCGATGGTCAATCCGATCGAGAACGATACCACTCCCTTTGTGAGTCGAACGGATGACTCAATAGCTGCACCTACCCTGTGATTCTGAGAAACAATCCAGGTAATCCGAGAGTAAATCCGCTGATGATGGCAGCAATATGTACCTTAATTTTCACCGTGAATAATAAAATAGAGCGTCACACCGCGTGAGGACGTAATTAAATGGCATGTGGACAAACGTTTCGCCGAATATCTTACCGTCCGACGAGCTAACCCGTCGTACCGAGAGTTTAACATCATGCGGAGTGGAACAAATTAGAATACCTTGTAATGATGAGCACTATAAATTCATATATGAATTAGAATGTCGATGGTCAAACTGTTCGAGCACGAGAACGGTACCAATTTGTATCGAGTCAAACCTTTAACCAAGGCCTTACGTACCGTGGATCTAACCCGCCGTATCGAGAGTATACCAGGTTGCTTAGAAGACCAAATGAATATACATTTAAGAGCCGTGCACGATAATTCCATGATTCAAATAGAAGATCGATGGTCAAACATTTCCAGAACGTTACCACCTTCATTGAGGATCGAACGGTTAAGTCAATAGCATCACCCATCCCGCGATTCCGATAGTCACACCAGGTGTATCACGAGTAAATCCACTGCGCAGCAATGACAATGGATACCTTAATTCGCAGTTTGTATATTAGACTATGGCGTCAAATAGTTTGTGAACGTTACCGATTGCTATAACGTTATACTCCTTACCGTCCGAGAACCTAACCCTCCGTATCAAGAGTCTAAATACGTGTATGATGAAGGAGATTTGTGTTCATGTTAGTGGCGGGCAACCTAATTCCATACATGAAATAGACGAGCGATAGTCAAACGGATTCAGAACGATACACCCATATTTGAGTGTCGAACGGTTAAGTCAACAGCTTCACCTGTCCTGTATTTCCGAGTGTCAAACCAGGTATTCCGGGTGTAAATGCGCAGGACAGCATTCGCAACAGACACCCTAATTCACGGCGCGAGTATTAAAATACAGT
This sequence comes from Lasioglossum baleicum, assembly GCF_051020765.1. NCBI lineage: Eukaryota > Metazoa > Arthropoda > Insecta > Hymenoptera > Halictidae > Lasioglossum > Lasioglossum baleicum. The sequence goes on along the minus strand of NW_027469296.1, from coordinate 42,057 downwards.
GTCTAACCGTTGTAGAACGTTCCTTTTCCGTATAGATTCAAATTTTTACCGATGCTATATCTACCGTGAAGCTAAGTATCGAGAGTATATCAACGTTATCAGAGATACAAATTAGTATACATTTTAGTGACGGACCCATAATTTCATGTATGAGTTAGAAGATCTAGTGTCAAACCGTTCAACGAAACGTGTCAATAGATTCAGCTACACTGTGATTCCGTAGAGTCAAACCTGGTACTCCAGGAGGAAATCCGCTGAATGGTAATGACAATAGACGCCTTAACTTATGGTGTGAATATTAAAGTGGAACTTGAAACCGTTTACGAACGTTACCAGTTTGCATAACGGCATACTATTTACCTGATGCCTTACGTTCAGAGAACATAATCCGCCATATCGAGGGTATAACTTGGATTTAGAGAAAGAGATTAGTAATCATTTCAGTGGCGGGGACCTTCATTTCATTATGAATAAGAGGATCGAACGTCAAACCATTCGAGAAAGTTGCCGCCTTGTTTGAGATTCTAACGGCTATCTCAATATCTTCACCGATCCAGGGATTCGGATAGTCAATCCAGGTATTCCTGGGGTAAATCCGCTGAACAGTACTGCCAATAGACACTTTCATACGAGGTTTGAATAGAAATGTAAAGCGTCAAACCGTTTCAGACCAATCGTCATGCCTTTATTGTTCAGCGCATTTACTCCTGTAATATCTGAGTTGCCTCTCGGAATCAAGGAATAGGTGTAGCTATTGACTTAGAAGTGTGACATTCATGGAAGGTGATAATCTTCAACGGATTGACGCTCGACCTTCTCATTCATACATGAAAGTAAGGTCCACCACATTAATGTGTGCAATACTTTGTCTCTCTGAAGGCGAAGGTATACACTCGATGCAGCAGGTCAGCTTCTGGTAAGCTAATGCCTTCGGTAGAATGTTTGAATCTATACAAATAGGGAACGTTGCCAACTGTGTGATACTGTTCCTTAATATTTATTCCGGGAAGTAATGCTTTTAATGCCTATACTGTAATGCGGATTTACTACCAGAGTACCTGGTTTGACTCTTGAAACCACAGAATACGTGAAGCAATTAACATAACCGTTCGAAACGCAAAGAAGGCGGTAACTTTCTCGAACGGACTATCCCTTGTTTTTGTAATGCATACTTGGAACTATGGTGCCCATCACTAAAATGTATACATATGTGCTTCTCTCGACACGATGTTATACTGTCGATACGGCGGGATAGCTTCTCGGAAGAGAAAGCATTCGGTAACAGGTTTGACGTTATGCGAGTAGGTAACGTTCTTCAACGGTTTGACGATCTGTTTCTGCACTCGTACCGTGAATTAAGGTGTCTGTTGAAAATTCACTTCTGCAAATATACTGACGTAATACGCGGTATAGTCATCGCAATCACAGGTTAGGTGTAGCTATTGACTTCACCGATAGATTCACACAGATGGTGGTAACGATCTCTTAGCGTTTGGCTCTAGATCTTCTAATTCATATATCAAAATAAGGTATGCCTCTGCTATAATGTCTACTAATTCGATCCTGTAAACCCAAATCAAGTCAATCCCTACAGCGGCTAGCGTCCTCGGAATGTATGGTATAGGTTAAGGAGAATGACTTTCTACCAATTGATAATGTTCTCCGACGGTTTGACTTTCAACTTTGCTATTCATACAGGAAACAAAGCTGTTCGTCGGCCAAAAATCTACTGATTGGTTTCACTGGCACTATGTACGATACTCGATACAGCGGGTTAGATTCTAGGATGGTAAGGTATTCGGCAAAATGTATGACTTTATAAAAACTGCTTACGTTCTCCAAGGAATTGTCGCTCTACTTTAGTATTCATACAGAGAATTAAGGTGTCAAGAACCAATACTGTGCAGCGGATTTACAGCTAGAATTCCAGGCTTGCCTCTCGGAATCACAATTATAGTTGATGTTATTGACTCAGCCGTTCGACTCTCAAAGAAGGTGGTATCGATCTCGTACGGTTTGACACTCGATCTTCCAATTCATATATCTAAATAAGGTATGCCTCTGCTATAGTGTCTACTAATTTGATTCCGTGAGCACTAAGCATGACACACACTAAGGCGCGTTATGTTCTAGGAAGGTATCGTCTTCAGCAATAAAAATGACGCTATAAAAATTGATAATGTTCTCCGATGGATTGAATTTCAACTTTAATACTCGGGCCCTGAATGAAGGTGTCTATTGCCAGTACTGAACAGCGGATTCACTCCCGGATTACCTGTCTTGTCTCTCGGATTCACAGGACAGCCGACGCAATTGAACTAACCGTTCGACCCGCAATGAAGGTGGTAACGTTCTCGGATGGTTTGACGCACAATCTTCTAGTCAATACATGAAGTAATGGTGCCATTCACTGAAATGAATAGCAATTTCGTTCTCTGAACACGACGTTATACTCTCGAAGCGGCAGGTTGCCTTCTCCAAAGGTAAGTCTATCCGTAAAAGGATTGACTCTATACCAATAGGTAATATTCTACAACTGTTAGGTGGTCTGCTTTAGTATTGAAATCGATATTTATGGAGACTATCGCCAATACTCTTAAGCGGACGTAATCGCGGAATACATGGTTTGATTCCCCTATTCACAGATTATGTGATGCTACTGACTTAGCTGTTCATTTCTCACAGAAGGTCGTAACGTTCTCGATCGGTTTGAACCTCGATGATCTAATTCATACATGATATTAAGTTGCCCGTGACTAAAATGTAAACTTATGTGTTTGTTCGAACACAAGGTCATACTCTCGGTACAGCGGGTTTGTTTCGCGGTAGGTGAGGCTTTCTGTATTAAGTTTGACACTACACCTGTTGGTGAAGTTATACAAAGGTTTGTCGCTCTACCTTAATATTCACACCGTGAATTAAGGTGTCCGATGCCAGATGTTTACACCGTTTTGACTCCTGGAATACCTTGTTTGACCTTCGGAATAACAGGATAATTGTAGCAATTGATATAGAAGTTCGGCTCTCGAAGAAGGTGGTAACGTGGTACATCGATTTGTCCGTCGCCCTTCTAATTCGTGCATGAAATTAAGGTCTACGCCACTGAAGTTCCTACTAATTTGTTTCCTTGCACACGCAATTATTATCTCGATACAGCGCGTTAGGTCCTCGGATGGTATGGTATTCCGTAGAAAGAATGACTTAATTTGAATTGGTACTGTCCTTCGACGGATTGGCTCTCTTCTCTAAACCTTCTAGTGCCGGACGACGATATATCGTCGTTTGCTACTCTAGCCAAAAGTGCCAACGACGATATATCGTTGTGCGTGTAATAACGCATAATTCTTCGCATTGCGAGACAACTTTATCTGTAAATAAATTTATAAATTATATAATTTGATTCTAAATTATCAAATTTCGGTGACAAAGAATTTGTAAACCGATTTGGGTCTGACATTTTATACATTCTACACCGGAGTGTGCTGGGACTCTGTTTACGAAGGAGCTATAAGATGGTCACTCGGCGCCAGACACTCTTCTTGCCCCCAAGTCGGACTGATTATGTTAGTTATCTGAGAGTTCGTACGCCACACAGTTCATCGAGGCTGAAATTCTTCTTTCAGTCTTTGTTTGACTTTTACGGAGAGTGTTTCTAACCCGTGTTCTGTGACGATCTTTTGTGACAAAAACCGAGACGTTTTTCAAGAGTTTTCATAATAAAGCTGGTGCCCTTGTCCAAATATGGAGGACGAAGAATTAGTTCGGTTTATTAGCGAGTTTGAAATAAATGAAAAAGATTCTGATAGTGATGATTAGTTATGGGTACCGAGACGACGGAATGTTCGCCGAATACTTAGCGATAGTGAAACTGACCAAGATGAGGGGCAAGTTGTACATATTATCGATAGTGAGGAATCTTTTAGGGATTTCACTGAAGCTACTGTTGGAAATGAAGCGCAATATTACCCACGCCCATTATTTTTGGAAACTGTGGCTTCGAAACATATGCCACCGAAGAATTCTTGACCTATTATTTATTTCAATTTATTCTTCACTCCTGAATTTCTTGAGGTCATGAAAACAGAAACATATCGGTACGCAAAAGCATTTTTCGACAGCACGCCCAGAATATCAATTGCATCTAGAACAACGAAATGGAACAAAACCACAGTTCCAGAGATGAAGGCTCTTATAGCCGTCTTACTCGTGATGGGAATAACCCGTAAACCTACATTGTTTAATTACTGGTCAACAAACCATAGGAATATTCCATGGTTTGGGGAAACGTTTAGCCGTAATAAATTCCAGTTATTATGTATGTTGTATTTCGCAGAAGAGAAATCTGAACCCGTTGTTGCACATGCAAATAGAAAATTCAGGTACTGTTATTCACAGAATCAACAGCTCAGTATAGACGAATCATTAGTAGGCACAAGGGCCAGATCAACACTAACTCAGTATTTGCCGAATAAGAAGCACCATATACGGGAGATAAAATTTTGGTTGCTAACCGATGCAATGACACAGTAACCTCTGTCATTTCATCGCTATCGGAGAGCCAAATACGAACGTGACAAAATTGAAGTAAAACAAAAAGGCCTTGCTCATATCGTAATCGACAAAATACTCAATATGGGAAATTACTTGATGATGGTATACCATATAATAGCCAATAATTTTTTTACCAGCATGGTGTTAGCAAGATGTCTGTTGCGCCAGCAAACATTTCTCACCGGAACAATCCGAAGTAACTGGAAATATATTCCACCGCAGATGAAGCGAAAACTGAAGGTGGGGGAATCTAAATATTTGCGAAATCGTGAATTACTATTATCAGCTTACAGAGAAAAAAATCAGAAACAAAAAATGTGTTACTATTATCAACACACGGAACAGCCGCAAATACAACCAGATCAAGGCGAAGGTCGAATCAGGAGAGAGAGGAGGAATACCAGCTATCATATCTGGTTGTACTAAATATATGGGAGGTATATACATCTCAGACATGATGGTTTATGCTTATTTAGATGAATGAAGAACAGTGAAGTATTGGAACCGATGTATTTCCTATGTTTTCACGCATGGTTCTGATTCCGTATATTTTATATCAACTGAACACAAAAGAAACTGCTATGACCCCACTGGAATTCATAACCGATATCATCGAATCAATATCAGCCGAATGAATGACGGTAAAGAGTAATACTGAAAGGCCATTGTGTGAAACATCGAGTAATACCGCAGGCCCAGGTATTCGCAAACTTCCTCGAACGCGAGAAAAAGTTTGCGTTTTTTGTAGTAGGAGGGACATTGGGCCTGTGCGAAGATCACGCCCAATTTGAATTCATTGCCGTAATGGATTAGACGGTGTATGTATTAGCAAACATCAATCCTATAATAAGTAAATGATTTGGGTGAGTTATAAAAAGGAAATGATACATATTTGCTATAGCTAGATAACTAAATTGCAATATTTGTGATAATAAAATTTTGTTTCAGCAATGTTGTAGTAGTACCTACACCAATTGCTTGCCTTGCAGTAGATAAAATCCGTTTTCCGCCCGCACTATGCAGTCGATCTCATCCTGTATTTTTGTCTGAGAAATGTGAATTTTTTTAACAACATAAATTGGAAATGCAAATTATATAATATATTGCAATAATGTAAAATAATATAAAACAGTGCCGTTTTTATGTGTAAAAACGATTTGAAAGACAGAACACAATTCTTATATTACTTATAATTGTGTTGTTTATGTTATTTTCAATCGTCAATGGAGAATCCTTATCATTGCATTATTCTCCATTTCGTGCTGAATACGCGAAATTTTTAAGTGTGTCAATATCATTTGTAGTTTGGTTTTTATAAGCGTTTTTCCATATAGTTGCATATTTGTCCAATTCGGCCGGTTATCTTCGCATAGGCAGTCGTTTTTCGTCTGGCATAAGAAGGGTTAATATTCATACCGTGAATTTAGATCCATTGCCAATGCTGTTCAGCGAATTTTCTCCTGGAATTACTCAACTGACTCACGGAATCACATAATCGGCTAAGCCATTGCCATTGCCATGCCATTGTCAAAATAGGGGGTAACGTTTTCGATCGAATTGATCCTCCATCTTCCTATTAATACATGCAATTAAAATGTCCGTCTGCTGATGTATCTACTAATTTGCTGTATGAACACATAGCAAGACACTTGCTGCGGCGGGTTATATTCTCGGAGGGTATGTATCAGGTAAAAGATTTGTGCCTGTACCAGTAGGTAACGCTCTACGATGGTTCATATTTCCATACTGCTATTTACACCATTAATTACGGTGTGCATTGCCAATACTCTTCAGCGGATGGACGCCCGGAATACCTGGTTTGACTCTCGCAAGCACAGGAGAGCTGAAGCTGCTGACTTGTACCGTCGATTCTCACAGAACGTGGTAACGTTCCCGATCGGTTTGACACTAGACCTTTTAATTGATACATGAAATTATGTGGCCCGACTCTAAAATGCATACTAATTTGTGTCTCCGAACACAATGTTCAACCAGCAATATAGCGAGCGGGTTCGATTCCCGGAAGGTAAGATATCAAGTGAAATGTTTGACATTCTACAAATTGGTAATGCTCTCCAAAGGTTTCTCTCTACATTATAATATTTATATCGTGAAATATGGTGAATATTTCCATTACTGAACAGCGGATTTACTACTGGAATACCAGACTTGACTCTCGGAATCACAGGATAGATGATGCTATTGACGTAACCCTACGGTACACAACGAAAGTGGTAATGATCTCAAGCGGTTTGGCTCTTGATTTTGCTATTTAAGAATGGAAATAAGGTGTCCGTCTGATACAATATCGACTAATTTGTGTCTGTGCATATCAAGCGAAATAATCCCTACAGCATGCCAGAATAACTGATGGCATGGTTTCCGGAAAAGGAATGACTTTTTACCAATTGGTAATGTTCTCCATTATTTTAGTCTCTCTTATAGATTAGTCTCTCTACTTCAATATTCATACCGTGTATGGAGGTGTTAACTGCAAAGCTGTTCAGCGGATTTGTTCCCGGAATACCTGGTTTGTCTCTCGGAAAGAGAGGATGGGTGTAGCTATTAACGTGGCCGTTCGTCTCTCGCAGAAGGTGATAACGTTCTCGAAGGGACTCTCTCCCGATTTCCTTATTCATCCATTAATGTGCGCTTCAATAAAATGAATACAAATTTTCTTGTATATGCACGTAGTTATATCCTCGACACCCGGGGTTTGTTTCGCAGAAAGTAAGGTGCATTGTAATAAGTATGTCGTCATAACAGTTAGTAAAATTCTCCAACGGTTTCCAGCTCTACTTTAATATTCTTACCACGAATTATGGTGTCTATTGCCAATGCTGTTCAGCGGATTTTCTCCAGGCATACATCGTTTGTCTGTCGAAAACACAGGATATGTGAAGCTATTCAATTAGCCGTTCGGCTCTCGAGGAGTGTGGTGAAGTTCTCGAACGGTTTGACCACCTATCTTCCAATTCATGCATGAAATTAATGTGCGCGCTAGTGAATGTATACAGGTTCGACCATCTAAACACGGTCTTATACACTCCGTACAGCAGGTCAGTTTTTCGGAGGGTCAGGAATGCTGTAAGGGGTTTAACCCTATACGAGTATGCAATGTTCTACAACGGCTTGACGGCCCGCATCAATATTCAAACGGCAAACTGAGGTATCTATTGCCAATTTTGTTCAGCGGATTAACTCCCGGACTACCTGGTTTGAGTATCGAAATAACAGGATAGCTGATACTATTGACTTAGCCGTTCGTCTGTCATAGATGGTGGCATAGTTGTTTAATGGTTTAACACTTGATCTCCTAATTCATACATAAATCTATGGTGACGTGCCGAAACTGTATATCAATATGTTTCCCTAAACACGCAGCTATACCGTCGACACGACAGGTTGGCATCTCCATCGGTAAGGTGTTTGGTAAAACGTTTGACTTTATAGCAATTGGTAGCGATCTACGCCGGTTTCACGGTCTGCTTTAATATTCAAACCGTGAATTAACATGTATATTGCCAACAGAGTTCAGCGCAATTACTCCAGGAATACGTGGTTTGACGTTCGGAATCACAGATTAGGTGGAGCGATTGACTTATCGGTTCGACACTCCATGAGTATGGTAATGTTCTCGATGGGTTTGACCATCGATTTTCTAATTCGTGCAGGAAAATGTGGTGCCCGCCTCTAAAATGTATACAAATTTCTTCCTCTGAACATCAAGTTATACTCTCGATATTATGCGATATACTGCGTAGCGTAAGGGATTCAGTAATATGTTTGACTCTATTCAAATTGGTATCGTTCTCAAACGGATTTGCTCTGTACTTTAATATTTGTATCGTGAAATAGAGTGTCTAATGCCAATACTCCACAGTGGACTTACTCCCGGAATACCTGGTCTGACTCTCGGAATCGCAGGATGGGTGAAGCTATTGGCGTAGCCGTTCGACACTCATAACGGTCTCGAATGGTTTGACACTCGATCTTCTAATTCATATATCAAAACAAGATATGCCTCTGTTATGATGTCTACTAATTTGGTTCCGTGAGCACTAAGGATGACACTCGCTAAGGCGCGTTATGCTCTAGGAAGGTTTCGTATTCAGAAGGAAGAATGACACTATAGCGATTGATAATGTTCTCCGACGGATTGTCCAACTACTTCAATATCCTTACACTGAATGAAAGTCTCTATTGCCAATACTGAACAGCGGGTTCATTCCTGGAATAACTGATTTGGCTATCTGAATCACATGGTATGTGCAGCTGTTGACATGGCCGTTCCACTCCCAAAGGCGGTGGGAACGTTCTCGAAGGGTTCGACCCTCGATCTTTTAACTCATGAATGAATTTAAGGTGCTCGTCACTAAAATGTATACTAATTTGTTCCTTGAATCACCATGTTGCACTCTGGGTACAGCGCAGTAGGCTATCGGAGGATAAGGTCTGGGTTAAAGCGTTCGACTATATAACAATTGGTAGCATTCTCAAACGGATTGACTCCCTACCTTAATATACATACCGTAAATTGTGGTGTCAATGCCAATACTGTTCTGCGGATTAATTCCCGGAATAACTGGTTTGACACTCAGTATCGCAGGATCGGTGACGGTATTGACTAAGCTGTGCGACTCTCAACAAAGTTTGAATCGTACGCCATCGGCTTTACTCTCTTCCTTCTAATTCATATATGAAATTATGGTGCCCGTTACTAAAATGTGTACTGATTTGTTTCAATGGAAACGAAATTATGTTCTCGATACAGCGGGTTGTGTTCTGGGAGGGTAGGGTCTACGGTAAAAGGTTTGTCTTCATACCAAAAGGTAGTGATCTCTAACGGTTTTCTCGATTTACTTTAATATTGAAGTCGTGCATTAAGGTGTCCATTACCAATAAGGAACAGCTCATTGGCTCCCGTAATATCTGACTTGGTAATCGGATTCGCAGGGTAGGTGAAGCAATTTTCGTTGCTGTTCGACTCACAAAGGAGGTGGTAATGATCTCGAACGGTTTGACTCTCGATTTTGATATTCAAGAATGAAAATAAGGTGTCCGTCTGACAAAGTGTCGACAAATTTGTTTCTGTGAACAATAAGCAAAATACTCCCTACAGCAGGATAGTCTCTCGGAAGGCAAGGTATTCGGGAAAAAGTATGACGTTATATCAACTGGTAATATTCCTTAAATGTTTGACTCTCTACTTTTATATTAATACCGTGAATGAAGGTGTCTGATGCAAAACTATTCCACGGATTTACTGCCGGAATACCTGGTTTGTCCCACGGAAAGTCAGGATCGGTGTAACTATTGATGCATCCGTTCGTCTCTCACAGAAGGTGGTAACTTTCCCGAACGGTTTGGTCCTCGATCGTCTAATTACATGAATATGAGGTAACGTCACGAAATTGTATACTATTGTGTTTCCGTAATCACGTAGCTGTACTCTCGATAAGGCGGGTTAACTTCTTGGACAGCAAGGCATTCGGCAAAACGTTTGACCTTATAGCAATTATAACGTTCTCACAGGTTGTGAACCTCTATTTTATTACTCTCACCACGAATTATGGTATCTATTATCAATACTTTTCAGCGGATTTACTCCCGGAATACTTGGTTTGACTTTCGGAATCGCAGGATGGGTGAAGCTATTGACAAAGCCGTTCGACCCTCAAAAGGGGTGGTAACGTTCTCGGACGATTTTACCCTCCAGCTTCCTATTGATACATGCAATTAAGGTGCCCGTCTGATATAGGGTCTACTGATTTGTTTCCTTCAACACTAATCAAGACACTTACTGCAGCGGGTCAAATTCACGGAGGGTAAGGTATCCGGTACAAAGTTTGATTATACACCAGTAGGTACCGTTCTACGTTGGTTCGAATATCTATGGTACCACAGGTACCGTAAATTATGGAGTCTGCTGCCAGTACTCATAATGATATTTACGCCTGGAATACCTTGTTTGGCTCTCGGAATAGTAGGTGAAATGAAGCGAATAACTAAGTTGTTCGATTCTCAACTATGCTGCCATCGTTCTCGAACGATTTGACCCTCGTCTTGTGATTCATAAATGAAATTAACTTGCCCGTCACTACAATTTATACTATTATTCTTCACTGACCATGAAGTTATGCTCTCGATACAGCGGGTTAGTTTATTCGGAAGGCACGCCCTTCGTTGAAAAGGTAGACTCTATACCAATAGGTAACTATATATAACTGTATGACCCTGTACCTTAAAATTTATTCCGAGAATTTTGGTGTGAGTGCCGATGCTGTGCAGCGAATTTACTTCATGTATACCTGGATTGTCTCTCGGAATCACAGGGTAGGTGAAGCTGTTGACTTTGCCGTTAGACTCCCAAACGTGGTGGGAACGTTCTCGAAGGGATTGAATCCAGATTATTTTATTCATACATGAAAATAAGGTGTCCGTCTGCTAAAATGTCTGCTAATTCCTTTCCGCGAAATGTAAGCAATGCACTCCCTACTGCGGGTTGGGCTTCTCGGAAGGTTAGGCCTCCGGTAAAAGTTCTGACTCTATACGAATATGTAGCGTACTGCAATGATTTGACGTGTGACATTAATATTCAAGCCGTGAATTAGTGTGTCTACTGTCAATATCATATAGAGGATTTACTCCTGGAATGGCTAGTTCGACTCTCGTAATTCCAGGATATGTTAGGCTACTGACTTATCCGTTCGACTCTAGAGAAATATGGCAGCACTTCCGAACGGTTTGATCCTCGATCTCCAAATTAATTTATGAACATAAGGTGCCAGTCAATAAAATGGATACTAATTAGGTTCTCTGAACACGAAGATATACTGACCATACATCGGGTTAGCTTCTCGGTAGGTACGGCATTCGGTATAAAGTTTGACTCACCACCAATCCTTAACTCGATATCGCAGGAAATGTGAAACTTATGACTCAGCCGTTCGACACTCAAATAAGGTGGGATAGTTCTCGAACGGTTTGACTGTCGATTTTTCTATTCGTTCATGAAGAAGGCTGTACGTCTGCTAAAAAGTCTATTAATTTGTTTCCGTGAGCATTTACCATGATAATCGATACCGCCGGATAGGTTCTAGGAAGGTAAGGCCTTGCGTAAAACGTTTGACATTGTACCAACTGGTAACGCCCCCAAACCGCTTGACGCTCTACAGTCATATTCAATCCGTGAATTAAGGTGCCAGTAGCTATACCATTCAGACGATTTACTACCGGAACATCTCGTTTGGCTTTCGGAATCACAGGATAGGTGAAGCCATTGACCAAGATGATCGTCCCTCAGAGAAGCTGGCTACTTTCTCCTACGGTTTGACACCCGATCTTCTAATTCATACATGAAGATGAGGTGCCGTCACAGAAATGGACTCTAATTTCTTTCTCTGGACACGATGTAATAATCGCTATGCAGCCGGTTACATTTTCTGAGGGTAAGGTTTTCGGTAAAACGTTTGACTTTATACCAATTAGTAACGCTCTCAAACGGTTGACTCCCTACTGTAGTAATCAAACCGTGAATAAAGGTGTCTATTGCCAAAGCGCTTCAACGAATTTACGCTCGGACTACCTGGTTTGGATTTTGGGAATGGAGGATGGGTGGAGCTACTGACAGATGCGTTCGTCTGTGAGAGAGAGGTGGTAACGTTCTCGAACGGATTGACAATCGATAATCTAATTCATATATGAAATTATCGAGCCCGTCCAAGAAATGAAATCTAATCTGATTCTCTGAACATGAAGTTATACCCACCATACTGCTGGTCATAATCTCGGAAGGTAAGGAATCCGTTAAAGAGTATGCCGATATAGCAATTGGTAGCAATCTCAAACGGTTTGCCGCCCTACTTTTTTATTCAAGCAGTGAATTATGGTGTCCATTCGCCATTCTGATCAACGGATTTACTCTCGGAATAGCTGGATTGACACTCGAAATCGCAGGATACGTGAAACTAATGACTCAGCCGTTCGACTCTCAAAGATGGTGGGCACTTTCTGGGAGGGTATTGCCAATAGACACCCTAATTCACGATTTGAATAGTAAAGTAGAACGTCAAACCGTGTTAGTACGTTATCAATTGCTATAAAGTCAAACGTATTACCGAATGCCTTACCGTCCGAGCAGCTATCCGGACGTATCGAGTGTATATCTACGTGATTAGGGATACACACTGGTGTACATTTTAGTGATGGGGACCATAATTTCGTGCCTGAAAAGAAGATCGAGCGTCATGCTGTTTGATAACGTTACGAGATATGTCAAATGTGATATTGCGGGTAAAAATGCGCTGTACATTATTGGCAATAGATACCTTAATTCGCGGAGTAAATATTAAAGGAGAGCGTGAGAACGTTACCAGTGCCCATAACGTCATACCTTTTACCGAATACCACACCTTCCGTGAATCTAACCCGCTGTAGCGTGTGTCCTGCTTAATGTGCACGGAAACTAATTAGTACATATTTTAACGCGCTAGCAACACATGTTTGTGTGTAAATAACAATATCGAGGGCCAAAGCGTTCGAGACCGTTACCACCATTTGTGAGCGACGAACGGCTAAGTCAGTAGCTACACATATCCTCCGAGTCGGAGAGCCACACCAGGTATTCTGGGAGAAAGTCCGCTGAAGAGCTTTAGAAAGAGACACATTCATGTAGGGATTGAATATTAAAATATAGGGTCAAACCGCTTGAGAACGTTACCAATTTCAGTAAAGTCAAATTCGTTACCGAAGACCTTACGGTCGAAAAACTAACCCGCTGAAACGAGATGATAACTTCATGCTCTGAAAAAAAAATTAATATTCCTTTCAGTGACGGGCACCATAACTTCTTATATTCCTCAGAAGGTTGAGGGTCAAACCGTTCGAGAACGTTGCCACCTCTTTTGACAGTCGCATGAGTAATGCAATGGCTTCACCTTTCCAGTGATTTCGAGTGGCAAACCATGTATTCCAGGACGAAAGCCGCTAATCAGTATTGGCCTTATGCACCGGATTACACTGTACAAATATTAAGGTACTCAGTCAAATCGATGTAGAGCGTTACCAATTTGTACTAAGTGAAACTTATACCGAAAGCCATACCTGCGGTGAATCTAACCCGCTGTGCCGAGAGTATAACACCGTGTTCAGGGGTAGGAACTAGTATACATTTAAGTGACGAGTACCATATTTTCATGAATGAATCACAAGATCGATGGTCAACCCTTACCAGACAATTGCCACCTTCTGCGAGAGTCGAACGGCAAAGTCAATAGCTTCACCTATCGTGAGATACCTAAGTGTCAAACCAGTCATTCGAGGAGTACACCTGCTGAACAGCATTGGCAATAGAGACCTTAGTTCACGGTATGAATATTATTATAATGAACCTGAACGTCGGTGAACACAACCAATTCGTACAGAGTTCACATTTTACGGAAGGCATAACATTCCCTGAACAGAACCCGCTGTGTCCTGGGTATCACTCCGTGTTCAGAGAATGAAGTAAGTAACCATTTTAGTAACGCCCAACTTAATTTCATGTATAAATTAGAAGTTCGTGGGAAATACAGTTCGCGACCGTTCCATTATATTCTAACAGAGATGTCAATAGATTCACCTATCTTGTGGTTCGGGGAGGCGTATCAGGTTCTGCGGGAGAATATCCGCTGATCAGTATTGGAAATAGGCACCTTAATACACGGTTCGAATATTAAAGCGGAACGTCCACCTGTAGTAGACCGATACCAATTGTTATAAAGTTATACGTTTAACCGGAAAAAAACTTACCATCAGAAAACTAATTCACTGTATCGAGAGTATAACCTCGTGTTTAGAGAGCCTCATTGGTATACATTATAGTGATGGCATCTTAAGTTCATATATGAATATGGCAGTCGAGGGTAAAACAGTTCGGAACCGCTACCACATTCAATGATATTCGAACAGCTAATTGACACCACAGTTGACGATTTGAATGATAAAATAGTGCGTCTCACCTTTGAGAACGTTACCAATTGATATAACGTCAAACGTTTTACCGAAGGCGCTACCTTCTGCGAATATCAGACGCCTAATCGAGAATAGAACTTCATGCTCAGGGAAAAAAGTTAGTATTCATTTCAATGACGAGCGCTTTAACTTCATGTATGGATTCAAAGATCGAGCGTTAAACCGCTCGAGGATGTTACCACTTTCTGTGAGAGACGAACGGCTAAGTAAGTAGTTTCAGATATCCTGTGTTTCCAACAATCATACCAGGTATTCCTGGGATAATCCACTCAGTAGCATTGGTAAGTGACACCATAATTTACGGCATGCATATTAATGTAGTCAGTCAATCCGTTGCAGAGCATGACCAATTCGTATAAAGTCATTCCTTTTACTGAATTCCTTAGCATACGGGAAGCTAACCCGGCGTACTGAGAGTATAACATCGTGTCCAGAAAATCACATTAGTATCATTTTAGTGAAGGCAGCTTATATTCCTGTATGAAATAGAATATCGATGGTCAAACCGATCGAGAAGGTTACTATCCTCCTCGAGAGTCGGGACGGCTAGATCAGCAGCTTCACCTACACTGTGATTCAGAGGGATAAACCAGGTATACTGGGAGTAAATTTGCAGTTCAATATTGGTAATATACACCTTAATTTGCGGCATGAATAGTAATGTGTGAATTCGAACCATCGTAGAACAGTACCTTCTGGTATATGGTCAAACTTTGAGCCACACACGTTACTCTCCGGGAACAAAACCCGCTCCAGCCAGTGTCTTACCCAGTGTTCAAGAAAACAAATTAGTAGACTCTTTAGCAGACGGACACTTTAATTGCATGTATCAACAGGAAGATGGAGGGTCAAATCGACCGAGAATGTTACTAACTCCATTGAGTGTCGCATGGCTAAGGCAATAGCTTCAGCTTTCCTCTGATTCCGAGAGTCAAACTAGGTATTCCGAGAGAAAATTCCCAGCGCAGTATCGACAAGGGACAACTTAGCTCACGGAATGACTATTAAAATAGAGAGTCCACCCGTCGTAGAATATTACCAATTCCTATAAAGTCACCTTCTTTACATATTACCTTTCCTTCCAAGAATATAACCCCTTGTAGCGAGTGCCTTGCTTAGTGCTCACGGAAACAAGTTATTGTACGTTTTGACAGATAGACACCTTACTTTCATGTACGAATGGAAATATCGAGTGACAAACAGCCCTACAACGATCCCAACTTCTTTGAGGGCCGAACTGCTAAGCCAGTTTGTGCACTTATCCTGTTCTTCCGAGGGACAGACCAGGTATTCCTGGAGTCAATGCTCTGTTCACTATTTTCAATGGACACTTTAATTCACGGTTTGAATATTAATGTGGAGTGTCAATCCGCTTGACAACATTACCAATTAGTATAAAGTCAAACGTTTTACGGAAGGCTTACCCCCCGAAAGCGTATCGCACTGAATCCAGAGTATAACATGGTGTTCAATAGTTGAAATTAATAGACATTATAGCAGGTGGACATGTTGTGTTCTTGTTGGAATAGCAAAATCGAGGGTCAAACAGTCGGAGAACGATCCCACCTTCTTTTATAGTGGCTCATCTAAGGCAATAGCTTCACCTGTCCTGTGACAATGAGAGTCCAGCCTCTTATTCCTGGAGTAATTCCACTCTACAGAATTAACAATCGACACCTCAATTCACGGTATGAATATCAATGTGCAGAGTCAACCGTTGTAGAACGTTACCTACTGTTATAGAGGCACACTATTTAACAAAGGCCATACCTTCCGAAAAGGAAATTCACAGTATCGAAATTATAACTCCACGTTCAGTGAAGCAAGATAATATGCACCTTAGTCACGCGCACCTTAATTTCACGTACGAATTAGGAGTTTACGGATCAAAACGTTCGAGGACGTTGCACCTTTCATTGAAGTCGAACGGCTAAGTTACTAGCATCACCTATCCTGTGATTACGAGAGTCAAGCCAGGTATTCCGTGAGTAAATTCGTTAAACAGTATTGGCAATATATACCACGATTCACGCTTTCAATATTAAAATAGAGCGTCACTCCATGTGAGAACTTTACCAATTGCTATAAAGTCAAACGTTTTCCAGAAAGCCTTACCTTGTGTGAAGTTAACCCGCCGTATCGAGAGTATATCTTCGTGTTTAGAGAAACATATTAGAACACATCTTAGTGGTGCCACCTTGAACTCATGTATGAATTAAAACAACGAGGGTCAAACCGTTCAAGACCACTACCAGCTTCTTTGAGAATAGGACGGGTGAGTCAATACATTCACCAATCCTGTGATTCCGAGAGTCAAACAAGGTATTCCGGGAGTAAATCCGCTGAAAAGTATTGCACTAGGTACCCTACTTCGCAGTATGAATAATAGGGTATGGAATCATGCCGTGGAAGAACTCTTTAAAGAAGGCCTAAGATTACGAGAAGCTAACGCGCTGTATCGGGGGTACGACCTCGTGTTCAGAGAAGCAAATTATTGTACTCCTTAGTGTCGGGCATATCATTTCATGTATGCAATAGAAGATCGCGTTTCAAGCTCTAAGAGAACCATGCTACCTACTTTGGGAGTGGAATGGCTAAGTCCATAGCTTCACGTACCTTGTGATACGGAGAATCAAACAGTGATCACCGGGACTAAATCCACTGAAGTGTATTGGCATAAGACACCATATTTCACGGTATAAATAGTAAAGCACAGAACCAACCCGTCTGAGAGCGTTACGAATTGGAATAAAGTCAAATGTTTTACTGTATCCCCTACACTTCGAGGCTTATCGCATTATATCGAGAGTATAACTTGGATTTCAGAGGAAGAAATTTGTATACATTTTAGTTACAGGCACCTTAATTTCATGCATGAATAAGAAGATGGATGTGTCAAACCGTGCTAGAACGTTACCACCTTCTTTCAGAGACGATCGGCCAAGTCAATAGCTTCACCTATTCCAAGATTGCAAGAGTCAAATGAGGTATTCCTGGAGCAAATCCGCTGAACATTTTTGCAATAGACGCCGTAGTTTACGGTTAGAATATTAAAGTACAGTTTCAAACATTTGAAGCCCGTTACATATATGAGAGATCTCAAAAGTTTTACAGAAAATCTTTCCCTCCGAGAAATTAACCCGCCGTCTGTAGAGTATTACTCCGTATTCAGAGAAACAAATTAGTATACAGTGCTGTGAATGGCACCGTAATTTCTTGTATGCATGAGAAGGTCGAGTATGAAACCCTTCGAGAACGTTACCATCTTCTGTGAGAGACGAACGGCTAAGTGCATAGCTTCACCTATCCTGTGATTCTGAGAGTCAAACAAGTCATTACGGGATTAAATCCGCTGAATTACATAGGCTGCTGACATCATAACTCACGGTATGAATTTTAAAGGAGGGAGTCAAACTGTCGGAGATCATTATCAATTCGTATGGAGTCATTATTTCTACACAAGGCCTTACCTTCCGAGAATACAAGTCGCTGCATAGAGATACTAATTTCCAGACCAAGGGAACAAATCTGTAAACATTTTTGTGACGTACACCTTAATTTCATGCACTTATTGGTGGAGCGAGTGTCAAACCGTTCCATAATGTTAGCATCTTCATCGAGAACCGAACATCTGGATGAACAGCTACAACTATCCTGTGTTTCCGAAGGTCGAAGAAGGTATTCGGGTGTCAATTCACTGTACACTGCTGGCAACGGACACCTTAATTCACAGCATGAATATTAAGATAGCGCGCCAAACCTTTGTAGATCTTTACCTATTCATGAAGTGTCAAACTACTTGCAGAAAGCCTTACCTACCGTGAACCAAACAAGCCGTATCGAGAGTATAACTTTGTACTCAGAGAAACACAATAGTTTACATTTTTGCAACGGGCACTCTGATTTCATGTGTGGATTAGAAGATCGAGAGGCAAACTGGCCGAGATGGTTACCACCTTCACTGGGATTCGAAAGGCTAAGATAATTGCTTCACGTATCCTGGGATTCCGAGAGCCAAACTAGCTACTCAGGGAGAAAATGCCCCGTTCAGTATTGGCAATAAACACTTATTCTCAGCATAAATATTAAAGCAGAGCGTCATACCGTTGTAGAGCGTTACCAATTTGTATAAAGTTATACGTTTTACAGAAGATCTCACCATCGGAGACGCAATCCCCATATATCCTGGGTATGACTTCGCTTTCAGAGAAGCAAATAGGAATACATTTTGGTGACGGGCACCTTAATTTCAAGCATGAATTTGAAGATGGAGGGACAAACCGTTAGGGAACGTTAACACCTTCATTGGTAGACGAACAGCTATGTCAATAGCTACACCTTTCCTGTGACTCCGACAACCAATCCATGAATTCCGCCAGTACGTACGCTCTACCGTACTCGCATTAGTTACCTTAATTTGGAGAGTGAACATTAAAATAGAGCATCACACTACGTGAGATCGTTACTAAATGCTATGAAGTCAAACGTTTTACCGAATGCCTTACCGTCCGAGATGATAACCCGCCGTATCGAGAATATAGCTACGTGTTTATCTGCGCACATTAGTGTACAATTTATTGACGGCACCTTAAGTTCATGTATGAATGAGAATATCGATGGTCAAACCGTTCGAAAACGCTACCACCCTCCTTGAAATTCGATCGGCGATGTCAATAACTTCACCATTCCTGTGACATCTAGAGCTAAACCAGCTATTCCTGGAGTAAATCCGCTGAACATTGTTTGCAATAGACACCGTCATTCAATGTAGGAATATTAAACTGAAGAGTGAAACCGTCGGAGAAAATTACTTATTCGTATAAAGACATTCTTCTTACCAAATACCTTACGTTAACAGGATCTAACCTGCTATAGCCAGTGTCTTACTTATTGTTCACGGAAACAAATTATTAGAGATTATAGCAGAAGCACACCGCATTATCACGTATGAACGAGTGTCAAATCGTTCTAGAACGATCCCTCCTTCTTTGAGTGTTGAACGGCATAGTCATTTGCTTCGCCTATCCTGCTATTCCGATAATCAAATCAGGTAATGGCGGAGTAAATCCGATGATGGGTATTGGCAAATGACAGCTAATTTCAAGGCATTAATATTACTGTAAGGTGTCAAATCATCGGAGAATATTACTAATTCGTATAGAGTCATTCCTTTTTTGCATACCTTACCTTCCGGGATCCAATCCTGCCGTACCGTGTGCCCTGCTTAATGTTAACTGAAATAAATTAGTAAACATTTTTGGAGCGGACACCACATGCTTGTGTATAAATATCAACATTGAAAGTTAAAACGTTCGAGAACGTTACCACCTTCCGTGTGATTCATACGGCTAATTCAATAGCTTCACATATCCTGAGATACCGAAAGACAAACCAGATACTACGGGAGTAAATGCGACGTACAGTAATGGCAATAGAGACCTCAAATCACGGTTTGAATATTAAAGCAGGCCGTCAATCCGTTGTGGAACATTACCTATTCGTGTTGAGTTATACTTCTTACAGAATAACTTAACCTCCGGGAAACTGTTCCGCTGCATCGATAGGATAACATCGTGTTCAGCGGTACGAACGAGTATACATTTGGGGACGATCACCTTAACTTCATGTATGAATCTGAAGGTGGATGTTCAAACCGATCGAGAACGTTACCACCTTTTGTGTGAGACTAACGGCTAAGTCAATAGCTTCACCTATCCTGCGATTCTGAGAGGCATCCCGTGAAAACCGAGAGTAGTTCCCCTGATGGATATTGGCAATTGGCACCCTAATTCACGATTTGAATATTAAAGTTGATCGTCAAACCGTTTGATAACGTTACCTATTGGTATAAAGTCAAACCTTTTACAGCAGACCCTACCCTACCTGAACCAAACCCTCTGTATCGATAGTATAATTTCGTGTTCAGTGAAATAAATTAGAACACACTTCCGTGACGGGCACCTTAATTTCATGTATGATTTACAAGAACGGGTATCAGACCGCTCGAGAAAATAACCAGCTTCATTGAGAGTCGCAGAGCTACGCCAATAGCTTCACTCTTCCTGTCATTCCGGAAGATAAACGAGATATTCCGGGAGTAACTGCGCTGCACAGTATTAGCAATAAACAAATTAGTTCATGGTTTGCATATTGAAGCAGAGCGTCAAACCGTTTGAGATCGTCACCAATTTGTATAACGTCTTATACTTTAACAAATACCATATCTTCCGAGAAACTAACAAGCTGTATCGAGAGTATTACTTCGGGGATCATATACACAATTTTATATACATTTTAGTGACGGGTGCCGTA
The DNA here is from genome assembly GCF_051020765.1 of Lasioglossum baleicum. Taxonomy (NCBI): domain Eukaryota; kingdom Metazoa; phylum Arthropoda; class Insecta; order Hymenoptera; family Halictidae; genus Lasioglossum; species Lasioglossum baleicum. The sequence goes on along the minus strand of NW_027469296.1, from coordinate 21,180 downwards.
ACTTCATGTAGGAATTAGAAGATCTAGTGTCAACACTTTCGGGATCCTTACCACCTTCTTTCAGAGTCGAACGGCTGAGTCAAGAGCTTCACCAATATTTGCGATTCCGAGAGTCAAACCAGGCATCCTGGGAGTAAATCCGCTGAACACTATATGTAGTATACACCTTCATTCACGGTTTGAATATGAAAGTAGTGCGTCAATCTGTTTGAGAGCGTTACCAATTTGTATGAAGTCAAACGATTTACTGAATACCGTACCCTCCGAGAGCCTAACGCGATATATCGAGAATATAACTTGGAATTCAGAGGAAGAAATTAGTATCCATTTTAGTGACGGTCACCATAATTTCATGTATGAATTAGAAGGTCGAGAGTCAAACGTTTCGGGAACGTGACCAGCGTCTTTGAGACTCGAACGACTAAGTCAATACCTTCGCATACCATTGTATGCCGAGTGTCAAACCGTGCATTCTATTAATGTATCCGCTGTACTGCATTGGCAATAGACATCTAGATTCTCGGCATCAGCATTAAAGTAGGGAGTCCAATAGTCGGAGAATATCACAAATTGAAATAAAGTCATTCTTCTTGCAAACTTCGTTACCTTCCTAGAACGTATGCCGCTGTAACACGAGTATGACATCGTGATGGGAGAAACAAATTACTATACATTTGAGTGAAGGGCAGCTTAATTCCACGTTTGAATCAGAAGATTGTGGGACGAACCGTACGAGCACAATACCACCTTCTTTTAATGTCGACAGGCTATGTCAATGGCTTCACCTATCCTGTGATTCCGAAGCCAAACCAGGCATTCTGGGAGTAAATTCGCCGAATAGTATTGGAAATATACCCCTTAGTTCACAGTATGAATGCTAAAGCTGGACGTGAAACCGTTGTAGAACGCTACCCAACTGTATAGAATCAAATTTTGCACCGAAGTCCCTACCTTCTGGGAAACTAACCCGCTGTATCGAGAGTATAACCTCGTGTTCAGAAAAAGCAAATTATAATACTTTTTAGCGACGGGCAACTTAATTTCATGCATGAATTAGAAGATCGAGGGTCAAACAGTTGGAGAACGTTACCTCCATGTTTGAGTGTCGAACGGCTAAGTCAATAGGATCACCTATCCTGTGGTTCCGATAGTCAAACCAGGTATTCCGGGAGTAAATCCGATGTAGAGTATCGGCATTAAAATCCATACTACCGGCTATAGATTTTAATTCAGAGATTCACACAGTTGTACAACTGTACCCATTGGTGTAGTGACTAACTTTTCACCGACAGCAGAACCTTGCGCCAAGCTAGCCCACCGTAGCGAGATTGCAACGCCGTGTTTAGAGAAGCACAATAGATTACATTTTAGTGACGGCGCCTAAATTTGGTGTATGAATTAGAAGGTCGAGGTTAAGACAGTTCGTGACCGTAACCTCCTTCTATGTTATTCGATCAGCTATGTCAGTAGCGTCACATATACTGTGTTCCGAGAGTCATACCAGGTAATCCAGGAGTAAATACGCCGTACAGAATTGGTAATAGATACCTTAATTCACAGCTTGGATATCAAAGTAGAAGGTCAATCCGTCGGAGAACATTACCAAATGGTATAAAGCCAATCTTTATCGGATACCTTGCCTTCCGAAAACCTAACCCGTTGCAGAGAGTGTCATGCATAGTACTTCACGCAATCAAATTAGTAGACATTTTAAAGGGACGGACACGTTATTCTGATGTGTGAATGGAATAGTCGAGAGATAAACCGTGCGAGATCTTTTCCACTATCTGTGAGAGGCGAACGGATAAGTCGATAGCTTCACCTATGCTGTGATTACGCGAGCCAAAGCAGGTTTTCCTGGAATAAATTCGCCGAATAGTATTGCCAATATACTCCATAGTTCACGGTATGAATGTTAAAGCTGATTGTCAAACCGTTGAAGAACGTTACCTACTCGCATAGCGTCAAATCTGATACCGAATGCCTCCCTTCCGAGAATCTATTTCGCTGATTCAAGAGAATGACTTCGTGCGCATAATAGCGAAGTAGTATAAATTTTAGTGACGAGCAACTTAATTTCCTCTATGGATCAGAAGATCGCGGGCCACAGCGTTCGAGAAAGTTAGCACATTCTTTGAGGATCGAACGTCTATGTCACTGGCTTCACATATCCTGTGATTCCTGGGGTCAAACCAGGTATTCCGGGCGTAAATCAACTGTACGGTATCGGCATGAAAATCCCTACTTCCCGGTATAGGCTTTAAAGTAGGGAGTCACACAGTTGTCAACGTTACCTATTGGTATAGAGTTTAATTTTTCACAGAACGCCGTACCTTCCGCGAAGCTAGCCCGCCGTATCGAGAGTATATCTTTGTACACAGTGAAATAAATTAGTCTTCATTTCAGTGGCGGGTACCTCAACTTCATGCACGAGTTATAATATCGAGGGTCAAGCACTTCGAGAACCTTACCACCTTCTGTGAGCAGCGAGCGGCTATGTCAGCTGCTTTCCGAGAGTCAAACCAGGTCTTCCAAAAGAAAATTCGCTGAACAGTGTTAGTAACTGACAACACATTTCACGGTCTGAATACTAAATATAGTGCGCCAAACCGTTTGTGAACGTTACCAATTGCTATAAAGTGAAACGATTTTACGAAGACAATACCCTGCGAAAATATAACGCGCCGTATCGAGTGTACAAAACTGTACTCAGAGGTACACACAAGTATACACTTTAGTGGCGGGCACCAAAATTTCTTGAATGAATTCGAATATCGAGGGACGAGCCGTGGGAGAACGTTAACACCTTCTTTGAGAATCGAACGGCTGTGCCAATAGCTTCACCTGTCCGATGATTCCGAGAGTCAAAACAGGTACTCCGAGAGCAAATCTGCTGTTCAGTATGGGCAATAGGGACACTATTTCACGATATAAATATTTAAGTACACTGCCAAACCGTTATCAAACGTTACCTATTGCTGCATTGCCAAACCTTTATCCGAATGTCATACTTTCCCAGAAGTTAACCCGCTGTATCGAGAGTATGACTTCGTGTTTAGAGAAACAAATCAGTATACATTTCAGTGACGGCGCCGTAATTTCATGAATGAAGTAGAAGATCGAGCGTCAATCCTTTCGAGCACGTTATCAACTTCTTTGAGAGTCGAGCGACATAGTCAGTAGTTACAACTATCACGCGGTTCCGAGGGCCAGGCCAGGTATTTCGGAAGTCAATCCGCATTGCAGTATTACAATTTGATACGATCGTTCACGGTATTAATATTAAAGTAGAGCGTCAATCTTTTGTAGAACATTACTTGTTGCTATTGTGTCAAACATTTTACCGACGGCCATATCTTCTGAGAGGCTATCCCGCTGTATCGGGAGTATTACTGTCTGGCCAGAGAAACAAATTGTTATACACATGAGGGACGGGCAGTTTAATTTAATGTATGTATTTGAAGATCGAGGGTTAAACCGTTAAAACCATGATACCACCATCTTCGAGAGTCGAACCGCAATGTCAATAGCTTCACCTATGCTGTGATTCCGAGAGACAAACAAGGCATTCCGCGAGCAAATCCGTTGTACAATATTGGCATCATACACCCTATTTCGCGGTGTATATAATAAACTCCAGAGGCAAACCGCTGCAGTACGTTACGAATTGATATTCAGGCAAACTTTTTACCGAAGGCCTTACCTTCCGAAACCCTAACCCGTCGCTTGGTGAGTGTAACTTAGTGTACAGGGAAATAAATTAATATGCATCCTAGTGTCGTGCACCATAATTTCATGCACGAATTAGTGGACCGATGGCCAAACCGCTCACGAACGTTACCACCATCCTTGAGCGACAGACAAAAATCAATAGTTTCACCTATCTTGTGATTCCGAAAGTCAAACTTAATATTACCGGAGTAAATCCGCTGAATAGTATTGGCAATTGACACCACAATTCAGGGATTGAATATATGTGCAGAGCGTCCTGCGGTTTCAGTGCGACACCAATTGTTATAAAGTCAAACGTTGTACACAAGGCGTTACATTCCGAGAAGCTCACCCGCTGCATCGAGAGAAAATCTTCGTCTCCAGAGAATGAAATTATTATTCATTTCAGTGACGGCCATCTTAGCTTGATGTATGATTTAGAGGATCGAGTGTCAAACCTTACAAGAATGTTACCAACATTTTTGAAAGTTGAACGGCTAAATCAGTATTATCTCCAACTCAGCGACTGCGAAAGTCAAACGAGGTATTCCGGGATTAAATCCGCAAAACGGTATTGTGAATATACACCCTACTCCACTGTTTGTAGATTATGGTAGAGCGTCGAACCGTTTGAGAACGTTACCAGCACCATTAATATTCGAACTGCTAAGTCAATTGCTTCATCTATCCAGTCATTGGGAGAGTCAAACCCGGTACTCCTGGAAAAAATCCGCTGAACTATATTGCTAATAGGCACCTTAATTCATCGTTCGAATAAAAAGGTAATGCGTCAAACCATATGAGATCATTGCCAATTGGTGTAAAGTCATACACTTTACCGATAGCCTAAACGACCGAGAAGCAAACCCGACGTATCGAGATTATAGCTAAGTCTTTAGGGAAACACATTAGTATTCAATTAAGTGACGGCGCCATAACTTCTTCTGCGAATTAAAAGATCGGGGGTCAAACCATTCTAGAACTTTTCCACCTTCTGCGAGAGAAGAAGGGTTAAGACAATAGCCACACCTAAGCAGCGGCTCGGAGTACCAAACCAGGTATTCCGGGAGAAAGTCCGCTTAAGGGTTTTGGCAATAAACTCATTAATTGAGGGCTTGAATATTATAGAAGAGCGTCAAGTCATTTGAGTGCCTTACGAATTGGCATAAAGTCAATCGTATTACCGAAGCCCTTACCTTCCGCGAACATAACCGGCTTCATCGAGAGTATATGATCGTGTTCAGAGGAAGAAATTAGTACTCATTGCAGTGAGTGTCACCTTAACTTCATGTATCAATTAGATAATTGCGCGACAAACCGCTCGAGAACGTCGTTACCCTCTTTCAGTGTCGAACGGATAAGTCAATACCTCCTCCTATCCGGTGATTCCGCGAGAGGCGCCAGGCAATCCGAGAGTAAGTCGGTTCAACAGTATTGGTAAGAGTCACCTTATTTCACGTTTTGAATACTAAAATAGAGCGTCAATCCATTTATTGTCGTTACCAATTCCAATAAAGTCAAGCGTGATACCGAAGACCTTACCCTCCCAAAAACTAACCCACTGTATCGGGAGAATAACTTCGTGTTTAGAGAATCATATTAGTATACACTATCGTGGTGACATCTTAATTTCATGTGTAAATTAGAAGGTGGAAGGTAACACGGCAGGCTACCGTTACCACATTCTATGATATTCGAGCAGTTAAGTGAATAAATTCACATATCCCGTGTTTCCGACTGAGATACCACGTGTTCCTGGATTAAATCCACTGAACAGTATTGGTAACAGAAATCTCATTCCACGGTTTGAACATTAAAGCAGGCCGACACGCCGTTGTAAAACATTACGTATACGTGTATGGTCACACCACTTACAGAATGCCTTACACTCCGAAAAGCTAACCCTCGGTATCGATAGTATAACTTCGCGTTCAGAGAAGGAAATTAGTGTTGATCTCAGTGGCTGGCACGTTAACTTCATGGCGAGTTACAAGTTCGATAGTCAAACCGCTCGAGGTCATTACAACCTTCTGTGAGAGACGAACGGCTAAGACAATTGCTTCACCTATCCAGAGATTCCGAGAGTGAATCTGTGTATTCCGATAGTAAATCGCTTGAACAGTATTGATAACAGAATCCTTAATGCACGGTTTGAATATTACAGTAGAGCGTCAATCCATTTGAAAGCGTTCCAAATTGGTATAAAGCAAAATGTTCTGACGATCGCCGCTCCTTTCGCGAACATCACAGCCTACATAGAGACTGTATGTTCGTGTTCACAGAATGAAATTAGTATTCATTTCTGTGACGGGCCACGTAACGTGATGTACGAATTAGTAGACCGAGTGTCAAACCGCACAAGAACGTTGCCACCGTCTTTGAGAGGCGAACGGCTACGTCAATAGCTTCACCTGTTCCACGATTCCAAGAGTCAAGCAATGTACTATGCGAGTAATTCGGCTGAACAGAATTGGCGTTAGACACCAAATTTCACTACATAAACATTAACATACAGAATCAATCCGTTTGCGAACGTTATCAATTGCAGTAAAGTCAAACGATTTACTGAATCCCTTACCATCCGAAAGCCTATCACATTATATCAAGAGTATAACATCGTGCACAGTGGAACAAATTACTATATATTTTAGTGACAAGTACCATAACTTCCTGTATGAATATGAAGGTCGATAGTCAAACCGATCGAGGCCGTTACCACTTTCTATGAGATTCGAACAGCTAAGTCAACAGCCTCACCGATCCCGTAATTCCGAGAGTCAACCTGGGAAAACCGAGGGTAAGTTCGCTGAAGATTGTAGGCAATAGACACCTATATGCACGGTGTGAATATTAAAGCAGATCGTCACGCCGTTGAAGAAGATTACCTATTGGTATAGGATCAAACTACTTACAGAATGAATTGTACCCCGAGAAACTATCCCGTTGTATCTAGAGTATAACTTTGCGTCCAGAGAAGCAAATGAGTAAAGATCTTAGTGACATGCGCCTTAATTTCATGTATGAATTAGAAGGTCGAGTGTAAAACGGATCGGGAACATGACTACCGCCGTTGGGAATCGAACACCTCAATCAATAGCCGCACCTATCTTGGGATGCCGCGGGTAACACCAGGCATTCCGGCGGTATATCTGGTGAACGGAATTGGCAATAGTCACCTTATGTCACGGTTTCAATACTAAAATAGAGCGTAACACCATTTGAGAACGGTAACTATTGGTATAAAATCAAAACTTTTACCGATGTCTTTACCCTCCTAGAACCTAACCCGCAGTATCTTGAGCATAACTTCGTGTCCAGTGAAACAAATTACTACACAATTAGGTGACGGGCACCTTAATTTCATGTAAGAATTAAAAGATCGTGAGTCAAACCTTTCGAGAACACTACCACCTCCATCGAGAATCGAACGGCAACGTGAATTGCTTCACCTATCATATGATTCCGACAGTCAAATGAGGTATTCCGGGAGTAAATTCGTTGGTCAGTATTGGCAATAGACACCTCAATTCACTATATGAATATTAAGGTGGAGAGTAAGACCGTCGTAGGATATTACCAATTCGAATTCAGTCATTCTTCTTGCCGATGACCATAACATCCGAGAACCTAACCCGCTGTTGCGAGTGTCCGGGTTAATGTTCACGGAAACAAATTAGTAGGCATACTAGTAGAAGGACACCACGTTTCCATGAAAGAATTTCATAATGAATAGCCTAGCCTGTCCATAACGTTACCACCTTCTGTGTGAAATTGCTTCACATATGTTGTGATTCCGAAAGTTATACCAGATATTCCGGGAGTAAATGCGCTGTACAGTGTTGGCTATAGGTACTTCAGATCACGGTTTGAATATTAAAGCAGGCCGTCAAGCCGTTGTAGAATATTAACTATTTGTGTAGGGTTATGCTTCTTGCAGATTGCATTACACACCGAAAAACTGATCAGCTGTGTCCGGAGTAAAACATCGTGTTAAGACGAACGAGCTAGTACAGATTTACTGACGCGCACTGTGATTTTGTGCATGACTGAGAATGTCGAGTATCATACCGTTTGAGAACGTTACCACCTCTTTTGAGAGTCGAACGGCTATATCAACAGCTTCACATATCCTGTGACTACTAAAGTCAAACCAGATATTCCGGGTGCAGATGCGCTATGCAGAATTGGCAATAGGCACCTCAATTCACGGTTTGAATACTGAAGCAGGCCGTCAAGCCGTTGCAGAACATTACCTAAAGGTGTAGGGTCGAATTCCGTACAGGATGCGCTATACTCCGAAAAACTAACCCGCGGTATCGAGAGTATAACATGGTGTTCAGAGAAAGAAATTTAAATACATTTAAGTGGCGGGCACCTTATCTTCATGTATTCATAGGACTATCGATGTGTCAAACCGTTCGAGAACGATACTTCCTTCTTTGAGTGACAAAGGGCCAAGTCGACAACTTCACCCGTTCCAAGATTCCAAGAGTCAAACGAGGTCTTCCGGGAGTAAATTCCCTGTACAGTATTGGGTATAGACACCTTATTTCACGGCTTGTATGTTAAAGTAGAGCACCAAACCGTTCGAGAACATTACCAATTCGTATAAAGTCAAACGTTTTATCGAAGACCTCACCTTCGCGAACATCTCCCGCTGCACCGAGAGTGCAATTTTGGGTTCGAAGAAAGAAATTAGTATTCATTTCAGTGAAGGCGACCCAAAACGTCATGTCGGAATTAGAAGGTCGAGGGTAAACAGTTCGAAACCGTTACCACCATCCATAATATTCGAATTGCTAAGTCAATAGTGTCACCCATCCTGTGAATTGGAGAGTCAAACCTGGTATTCCGGGAGTAAATCCGCTGAACACTATTGCCAATACACACCATAATTCATGGTTTAAATATTAATGTAGATCGCCCAAGCGTTTTAGGTCGTTGCCAATTGGTATGAATTCAAACATATTGCCGATGACAATACCTTCGGAGAAGCTAACTCGCTGTATCGGAAGTATAGCAACGGGTTCAGACGTACTAAATAGTATATATTTACTGACGAGCACCTTAATTTCATGAGTGAATTAGATGATCGAGTATCAAGTCGTTCGAGGACGTTACCACCTTCATTTAGTGGCGAAAGCCTATGCCAATAGCTGAACCTATCCTATGATGCCGATACTATAACCAGGTATTTGTGAGTAAATGCCCTGAACAGAATTGGCACCAGACAGACTATTCCACGGAATAAATTATAAAGTACAAAGTGAAACCGTTGTTGATCGTCATCTGTCGTTATTCAGTCACATTTTCACCGAAGGCCTTACCTTCCAAGAGCATAACTCGCTGTTTCCAGAGTATAACTTCCTGTTCATGGAAACAATGTAGTATACAATTTGGCGACCGGCATCTTGATTACGTATATCAATAAGAAGATCGTACGTCAACCCGTTCGACATCACATTTTTGGCAATCACAGAGCTATGTTAACGGCATCGCCTATCCCGCGGTTTCCAGAATCTATCCAGGTATTCGCGGAGTAAACCCTCCGGAAGGTATTTGCAATAGAGACCTTAACCCACGTTATGTATATTATAGTAGAATGTCCAGGCGTCGGCGAACATTACCAATTCATATAAAGTAAACTTTTTACGGTAGGTATTACCTTCCGAAAACCAAACCCGCTGTATTAAGAGTATTACGTCGTGTTCAAGGACGCAAGTTCGAATACATTTTAATGACGGCACTCATAATTTCATGTATGAAGTAGAAGTTCGACGGTCAAACACTTCGACAACGTTACCACCTTCCCTGAGAGTCGAGCGTCTACGACAATAGCTTCAGCTACCCTGTAATACTGATAGTCAAAGCAAGAATGCCGGGAGTAAATCCGCTGTACAGTATTGGCATCGTACACCCAATTTCATGGTATAACTGTTAAAGTTCAAGGGTAAACCTTTGTCGGACGTTACGTGTTCATATAGAGCCAAACTTTATAGCAGAGGTCTTACCTTCAGAGAAGTCAACCATAAATATCGTGAGTATAATATCGTGCTTAGTGGAACAAATTACAATACATTTCAGTAACGGGCACTTTAACTTCATGTACGTATAAGAAGATCGAGCGTCAAACAACTAGAGAACGATGACACCGTCTGCGAGAGATGAACGGCCAAGTGCACAGCTTCACCTATCCGGTGATTCCGAGATGCAAGCGAGGTATACCGGGAGTATGTCCGCCGAAAACTATTGGCAATAGACACATCAATCTGTGGTGTGTATATTAAAGTAGAGAGTCAAACCCTCGGAGAACATTTCCAATTGGTATAAAGTTCATCTTTTTTCGAATACCTTACCATCCGTAAACCTATCCAACTCTATCGAGTGCATATCTTAGCATTCAGTGAAATATACTAGTATACATTTTAATGAAGGTCACCTTATTTTCATACATGAATAGAAAAGTGGTGAGTAAAACTATTCGATAACGTTACCACCTTCATTAAGGGTCGAACTGCTATGCTAACTGCTTCATCTACCCTGTTATTTCGATAGTCAAATCACGTAATCCGCGTCCATACGCGGCGTGCAGTATTGCCATTAGACACGGAATTTCATGGTATAAATAATAAAGAACATAGTCAAACCTTTATAGAACGTTCCACATCGCTATGTATTCGAACAATGTACCGAAGGCCTCAATATTCGAGACGCTACCCCGCAGATACGAGATTATACCTTCGTGATCAGAGAAGCAAATTAGTATTTATTTCAGTGACGGGCACATTGATTTCATGTATGAATTAGAAGATTAAGGGTCAATCCGTTTGAGAACGTTACCACCATCTCTGAGTTCCGAACGGTTATGTCGATAGCTTCACATATCCCGTGATTACGAGGGTCAAACCAGGTATTACGGCAGGAAATCTTCTGAACGGTATTGGAAATAGACACATTAACTCACGGATGGAATATTAAAGTAGAGCGACAGACTGTTTGTGGCCGTTACCAATTGGTATAACGTCACACGTTTTACCGAAGACCATTCCCTCCGAAGACCTATGCCGCTGTACCGGGAGTATAACATGGTGTTCAGAGGGACGAATTAGTATACATTTTAGTGACGAGAACCTTATTCTTCTTTATGAATTAGAAGATCGTGCGCGAATAGTTCGACAACGTTACCACCCTATTTGAGATTCGATCGCCTGTGTCAATAGCTTCACCTATCCTATCACACCGAGTCTCAGACCACGTATTCCGGGATTAAATCCACTGATCAGTATTGGGAGCAGACTCCTCAATTCACGGTTCTACCGTTAAAGTAGAGAGTTAAACCGTCGGATAACATTACCAATTACTATAGGGACAAACTTTGGGCCCAAGCCCTGACTTTACGAGAACGTAACACGCTGTATCGAGAGTATAACTTCGTGTTCAGAGAAAGAAATTATTCCACATGTTAGTGATGGGCACCATAACTTTATGTATTAATTAGACGATCGTTGATTGAATTGTTCGAGAACGGTACAACCCTCTATGTTGGTCGAAAGGCCAAGTCAATAGCATCACATATCCTGTGATTCCAAGGGCCAAGCCAGGTATGCCAGAAGTAAAGGGGCTGAATTGCATTGACATCAGACACATTAATTCATGGTATGAATATTAAAGTAGATGGTCAGTCGGCCGAGGAACATTACCAATTGGTATAGAGTCGCTCTTTTTACCGAATATATAACCATCCTAGAACCTAACGCGCTGTAGCGAGTGGCATGCTCAGTGCTCGAGAAAACAGATAGGTAGACATTATATCAGAAGCACTCCTTATATTCGTGTAAGAATTAGAATGTCGAATGTCTATGAGTTCGAAATCGTTACAACCTTCCTTGATATTCGGACTGCTAAGTCAATAGCATTACAAATCCTGTGATTTAGAGAGTCAAATCAGTCATTCCGGAAGTAAACCCACAGGACACTATTGGCAATAAACCCTTTGTTTCACGCTAGAATAGAAAAATCGAGAGTAGAACCATTGCAGAACGATTCCACCTTCTTTGAAAGCCCAACATCTAAGTCAATAGCTTCTCATATCCTTTGGGTGCGACAGTGAGACCACGTGATCTAGGCATAAATGCGATGAAAAATATTGGCAATAGATATCGTAATTTGCGGCATGAATATTCAGATTGAGAGTCAAACCGTCACAGAACATTACCAATTGGTATAAAGTCATTCTTTTTAACAAGTACCTTACATTCAGAGAACGCAAGCCGCCGTAGCGATTGTCTTGATTTGGGCTCACAGGAACGAATTAGTAGATATTCCAGCAGACGGACATCTTAGTGTCATGTATCTATATGAAGATCTAGAGTCAAACCTTTCGAAAACGTTACTAGATACTTCGACAGTCGAACGGCTGAGTCAATAGCTTTACCTATACTTGTGATTCCGACAGTTAGGTCTGGCATTCCAGGAGTAAATCCGCTGATCCGTATTGGCAATGGACACCTTACTTCACGGTTTGAATATTAAAGTACAGAGTCTAACCGATGGAGAAAGACATGAATTGGTACAGAGTCCAACTTTTTACCGAATGCCTTACCTCCCGAGTAGTCCATCCCGCTGTAGGGAGTGCCTTGCATAGTGTTCATGGAAACATATAACATGACATTTTAGAGGCGAGTGCATTAATTTCATGTATGAAATAGAAGATAAAGTGCAAACCGTTCGTGAACACTACCACCATAGTTGAGAATCGTATCGCTTTGCTAATGGCTTCACCTATCCTGCTATTCCGGTAGTCAATCCAGGTATTCCGGGAGTCAATACTGCGTACACAATAGGCGGTGGACATCCTACCTAATTCACGGTTTGAATATTAAACTACAGAGTCTAAACTTTGTAGAACGTTACCAATTGGTATAATGTTAGAAGTTTTACAGAATACCTTATCCTCCGAGGTCCAAATCTGTGGTATCGACAGTATTACTTCGTAATCAGAGATACTAATTAGCATTCATTTTAGTAACGGGCACCTTAATTTCACGTATGAGTTAGAAGATTTGGTGTCAAAATGTTCGAGAAGGTTACCAACATCTTTGGGACTTGAACGGCTGAGTCTGCTGCTGCTCCGATCCAGTGATTCCGAAAATCAGCCCATGTATTTAACGAATAAATGCGCTGAAGATTATTGGCAAAAGACACCTTATTTCTCGGAATACGTATCAAAGTAGATAGTCAAACTGTTTGACAATGTTACCAAATGGTATAACGTCATACACTTCTTCGCATACCTTACCTTCCGAGAACATAAGGGGCAGTATCGTGGGTATAATATCATGTATAGAGAATCGAGTGAGTATGCATTTTAGTGACGGGCACCTCAAATTCATGTATGAATATGAAGGCCGCGTGACAAACCGCTCTCGAACGTTTCATCCTCCGTCGAGGTTCGAACAGCTAAGTCAATAGCTTCACCTATCCCAATATTCCGATTACCAACCAGATATTACGGGATACAATAAGCTGTACACTATTGGTAATAGACACCCAAATTCACGGTTCCAATATTGAAGTACAGAGTCTAACACATGAATATCGTTACCAATCGGTATAATGACAAAAGTTTCACCGAGGAACCTACACACCGAGAACATAACTCGCTGTATCGAGAGTATATCATCGATACCAGAGATACAAATTCGTATACATTTTAGTGGCTTAGCTTCGTGTAGGAATTAGAGGATCAATGGTGAAACCCTTCGAGATCGTTACCGCCTTATATAAGTGTCGAAAATATATGTCAATAGCTCCATCTATCCAGTGATACCGAGAGTCAAACCTGGAAATTCGGAAGTGAATCAGCTGCTCAGTTTAGGTATGGAGCCAAACCGTTGTGCAATATAGTCAGATGGTATAAAGTCAATGATTTTATCGCATGAGTTACCTCCATGAACCGAACACGCTGTAGCATGTGTCATGCTTAGTGTTCACGGAAACAAATTAGCAGTCATAATAGCCGACGGACGTGGTAATATCATGTATCAATAAAAAGACCCTGGGTCAAACGGTCCGAGAACGTTACAACCCCGTTTGAGAACCGAACGTATAAGTCAATAGCTCCAGCTATACCTGTGACTCCGAGTGTCCAAGCAGGTATTCCGAGAGTAAATCCGCTGATCATTATTGGCAACAGACTCCATACTCCATGGCTTGCATTTCAAAATAGAGGGTCACCCCGTTTGAGATCGGTACCCGATACTACAAAGTCTAGCGTTTTACAGAAAGCCTTACCGACCGAGAAGCAGAGCGGCTGCATCGATGGTCTAACTTCATGGATTGAGAAAAACATTAATATAAACTATACTGACGGCACCCAAATTTCATGTATGAATTAGAAGGTCGAGGGTCAAACTTTTCGAAGCCGATACCACATTCTGTGAGACACGAAGGGCTAAGTCAATAGCTTCACATATCCTGTAATTCCGAGAGTCACACCTGGTATTCCGTGATTTAATCCGCTGAATAATATTGGCAACAGACACGTTAACTCACGATTTGAATATTAAAATAGACCGCCAAACAGTTTGAGGACCTTACCAATTGCTTTAAAGTCAGACGACTTTACGATGAACATTCCGAACGAAAAACTAATCTGCAGTATCGAGAGTATAACTTCATGCTCAGTGAAAGAAATGGGTATTCACATCAGTGACGTGCACGTTAAATTCATGTACGAATTTCGAGATCGATGGTCAAACCGCTGTAAAACCTTACCACCTTATGTGACAGACGAACAGCTAATTCAATAGGTTCACCAATCCTGTAATTCGGAGAGTCAAACCAGGCATTCAGTGAGTAAATCTGCTGGAGATTATTATCAATAGACACCTTATTTCACGGCTTGAATAGTAAAGTAGAGCGTCAAACGTTATAAGAGCATTGCCAATTGGTATAAAGTCAAACACATTACGGATGGTCTCACCCTCGGAGAAGCAAACACGCCGTTTCGAGAGTATCGCGTTTTCCGGGAGTAAATCCTTTGAATGGTATTGTCATCAGACGTCTTAATGCACGGTTTGAATATTACAGTAGAAGGTCATCACGTCGGAGAAAATTACCAATTGGTAAAGAGTCATTCTTTCTACCGAAAACATTACCTTCCTAGAACCTAACCGCTGTAGGGATTGTCATGCTTAGTGCCCCCGGTAATAAGTTTGTAGATATTATACCAGTGGCACACCTTATTTTGATATATGAATTAAAAGATCGATTGGTCAAACCGTTCGAGAACGCAACCAATTGGTACAGAAGTCAAATATCATACAGAAGGTCTTACGCTGCGCGAACCTCACTCGCGACATAGAGAGCGTAATTTCGTGTGCAGGACAGAAATTTGTAATTACTTTACTGACGGGTGCCTTAATTTCATGTATGTATTAGATAATCGAGGGCAAACAGTTCGAGAACATTACCTCCCCCTTTGAGACTCGAACGGCAAAGTCAATAGCTTCACCTGCCCTGTGGTTCTGAGCGTCAGACCAATTATTGCTCGTGTAAATCCGCTCAAGAGTATTGGCACTAGTCACCATAATTCCCGGTTTGAATGTTAATGTAGAGCGGCAAAATGTCTCAGAACGATACCAATTATTATAAAGTCAAGCGTTTTACCGAAGACCTTACCCTCCGAAAAACTAACCGGCTGTATCGAAAGTATAACTTCCCGTTCAGAGAATCAAATTAGTATTGATTTCAGAAACGGGGACCTTAGTTTCATTGCGAATAGAAAGATCGAGGTTCAATCCGTTCGGGAATTTCACCACCTTCTGTGAGAGTCGAACGGCTAAGTCAATATCTTTACCTATCCTGTGACTCCGAGAGTCAAAGTAGGTATTCCAAGAGTATATCCGCTGTACAATATGGAACTAGATACCGTATTTCGCGGTATAAATATTAAAGTAGATGGTCCATCAGTATATTACCAATTGGTATAGAGTCGCTCTCTTCACCGAATACATAATCATCCATGAACCTGCCGCGCTGTAGCGAGTGGCATGCTCAGAGCTCACGAAAACAAGTAGGTAGATATTATAGCAGAAGTACACCTTATTTTCAAATATGAATGAGTAGATCGTGTGTCAAACGGTTCCAGACCGCTACCACCGTCTTTGAAATTCGAACGGGCAAGTCAATAGCATCATATATCCTGTGATTACGACTGTCAAATGGTGTTCCCAGGAGTAAATCTAATGAACAGTATTGGCATTGGGCACTCTGTTTCGCGGTATGAATATTAAAGTAAAGAATCAAACCGTGTTTGAACGTTATCAATTGCAATAAATTCAAACCATATCGCCGAAGGCGTTACGGTCCCAGAAGCTAACACGCTCTATCGAGAGTATAGCTCCGTGTTTAGGGATACACGTTAGTAAACAGTTTAGTGGCGGGAACTGAATTTCATTATGAATAAGGAGATCTAGGGTCAAACCGTACGAGATAGATACCTCGATCTGTGAGAGACAAACGGCCAAGTCAATGACTTCACCTATCCTGTGGTTCGGAGAGTCTGCCCAGGAAAACCGAGTCTAAGCACGCTGAAGAGGATTGGCAATCGACACTTCAATTCGCGGCTTGAATATTAAAACAGGCCGTCAAGCCGTTAAATAAAATAACTTATAGGTATATGGTCGATCTTCTGTCAGAATGCCCCACCATACGAAATACTATCCCGCTGTATCGGGAGTACAACACCGCGTTCCGAGCTACGAACTAGAATACATTTTAGTGGCGAGCACCATAATTCCATGCATGATTTACAAGATAGAGCGTCAAACAGTTCGAGAACAATGCGACCTTCTGTGAGAGACGAACGGCTGAGTCAATACTATCACCTCTTTTTGTGATTTCGAGAGACAATCCTGGTATTCCTGGAGTAAATCCGGTAAACGGTATTGTCAAATGATACCTTAGTTAACGGTTTGAATATTAATGTACAGTGTGAAACCGTTGAAAGACATTACCTTATCGCATAGAGTCAAACTTTTTACCGAAGGCCTTACCTTCCGTGAAAACCAACCCTCTGTACGGAGTGCTCTGCTTCGAGTTCATGCAAAAATATACGTAGTCATTTTAGAGACGGGCACCTTAATTTCATGTATGAATTAGAAGATCGGGTGTCAATCCTCTCGAGAACGTTGCCCCCTCCTGTTATAGTCGAACCACTATGTCAATACCTTCACCTATCAAGGGATTCGCAAAACAAAACCAGGTATTCCTGGTCTAATCCGCTGAACAGTATTGGCAATAATCAGCTTATTTCACGGTATGAATAATAATGCAGATCATCAAACCGCTGTTGATCTTTACCTATTCGTATAGAGTTTAACATTTCACCGATGGCCTTACCTTCTCAGAAGCTAACCAGCTCTATAGAGGGTGTGGCTTCGTGAACAGAGAAGCAAGTTAGTATGACTTTTTGTTTGAGGCACCATAATTTCATGTATTACTTATTAAATCGAGGGTCAAACCGTTCGAGAACGTTACCACTTTCTTTTAGAGACGAACCGCTAAGTCCATAGCTTGACGTATTCAAATATTCTAAGTGTCAAACATGTATCCCCGAAGTAAATGTTACTCATTTGCTACCTTGAACATTGAGCAAGACATTGCTGCAGCGGATTGGGCTTCTCGGATGGTACGGCCCTCGGTATAAAGGTTGACTCTAAGTTAAAAGGTAAAGCCCTATATCCGTTGGACGCTCCACCTTCATATTCATACCGTGAAATATACTGTCCAGCGGATGTTCTCCCGAATTACCTGATTTTACTTTCGGAATCACAGGATAGCAGATGCTATTGTCTTAGCATCTACTCCTTCCACTCTCAGCGAACGTGGCAAAGGTGTCAACGGTTTGACCTGTGATCTTCTAATTCATGCACAGAACAATGGTGCCCGTCTATATTATGTATACTAATGTGCTTCTCTAGTCACGAAGTAATACTCTCGATGCAGCGGGTGAAGTACGCGGAAGATGAGGCCTTCGATAGAACGTTTGACTTTACGCTCATTGGTATCTTTATCAGATGGTATTACGTCATACCTTAATATTCAAACCGTGAACTAACGATTCGATTCTCAATGCTGTTCATTCGATTTACGCTCGGAATACCTGATTTGATTCACGGAAACACAGGGTAGGTGAAGCTCTATTCTTGGCCGTCCGACTCTCAATGAAGGCGGAAACGATCTCGAAATGTTTGATACACAAACATCTAATACAAACATGAAAATACTGTTCGCGTTTCTAAATTGTATACTAATTTCCTTCTCTGTACTCGAAGTTATACTCTCGTTACAGCGGGGGAGATTTTCGAAGGATAAGTCCTTCTCTAAAACGTTCGACTTTATAGGAATAGGTAACGTTCTACAACGGTTTGGTATTCTGCATTAATATTCAAGCCGATAACTAAGGTGTCCAATGGCAATACTTTTCAGTGTATTTGTTACCGGAATATCTGGTAATACCCTCGGAATCACAGGATAGGTGAAGCCATTGACTTAGACGATAGATGCTCAAAGTGGGTGGTAACATTCCCGAATGGTTCGACCAGCGATCTTCTAAATCATACATGCAAATACACCGACCGTCAGTAAAATGCATAATAGTTTGCATCTCTGAACATGATATTACGCTCTCGATACAGCGGGTTGCTTCTCGGATGGTAGGTATTCGGTAAGAATAACTACTTTATACGAATTCATATTGTTATCCAACGGCTTGACTCAATACTTTATCATTTATACCGCGCATTAAACTGCCTATTCCCAAAACTGTTCAGCGGATTACCTTCGGAATTGCTGGTTTCCAACTCGGAATCGCATGATAGGAAACGCTGATGACATAGCCTATCGGCTTTCAAAGACGGTGGTAACGTTCTCGGACGGTTTTACACTCGACCTTCTTATTCTTTCTTGAAATTATGGTACCCGTCACTAAACTGTGTACCAATCCGTTCCTCGGAACACGATGTCATACACCAGATACAGCGGGTTAGCTTGTCGGAAAGTATGGTCTTCGATGAAAAGCTGGACTCTATAGCTATAGGTAACGCTGCACAACTGTGTGACCCTGCACTTTAATATTTATACCCGGGAATAGGGTTTTTATTGCCGGAACTGCTCAGCGGATTTACTCCCAGAAAACCTGGTTTGACTCTCGGAATCACAGCATGGGTGAAGCTATTTTCCTAACTGATCCACTGTCATAAAATTTGCTAACGTTCTCGAACAGACTGACATTCGATCATCTAGTTCATTCACGAAGTTAAGGTGTCCGTCACTGAAATGAAGATAAATTTCTATCTCAGAACCCGAAGTTATACTCTCGATGAGTCCGGTGAGGTTCGCGGAAGGTAACGCCTTCGGTAAACGTTAGACCTTATACCAATTGATAACGTACCAAAAAGGGTTTGACACTCTACTTTAATATTTAAACCGCGGATTAAGGGGTTTATTGCCAAACGTGGCCAGCGGACTTACTCCCGGAATACCTGTTTTGGCTCCCGGGATAACAGGATAGGTGAAGTTGCTGACAAAGCAGTTCATCTCTCACAGAAGATGGCAACGTTCTCGATCGAATTAACCCTCGGTATTCTGACTCGTACATGAAGTCATGGTGTCCGTCATTGAAGTGAATACTAATTTCGCTCTCTGAACACGAAGTTATACACTCGAGCTTTTCGGAGGGTATGGTCATCGGTAAAAGGTTTCACTTTACAGCGATTGGTAAAATTTTTGAACAGTTTCACGCTCTATTTCAATATTCAATCCGTGAACAAACTTGTTTTATGTCAATACTGTTCAGTGGATTTATAATCTGAATACCTGTTTGAAATTCGGAATCGCATGATAGGTGAAGTTATTGACTTAGTAGTTCGCCTCCCACTGACGGCTGCAACGTTGTCCAGCGGACTGACACTCCATCTTCTAATCTGTACATGAAGTTAAGGTGTCGGACACTGAAATGGTGACTAATTGCTTTCTCTGAACTCGAAGATATACTCCCGATAGGGCCGTTGATATTCGCGGACGTTAAGGCCTCCGGTCAACGTTTGGCATAATACCTATTGGTAACGATATAAAACGGTTGAACACACAACATTAATATTTAAACCGTGAATTGAGGTCTCTATTGGCATACTGATCAGCGGCCTTAGTTCAGGAACTCCTGGTTTGACTCTACCAACCAGAGGATAGGTGGAGCCATTGTCGTAGCGGTTGGTGTCTAACAGAAGGTGGTAACGTTCCCAAGGTGTTTGACGCACGATCTTCTAATACATATGTGAAGTTAATGTACCCGTCACTGAAATTAATACTAATTTCCTTCACAGAAACCGAGGTTATAGTCTCGATGGAGCCGTTCAGATTCGCGGAAGTAGACGCCTCCGGTAAACTTTTGACTTTGTACAAATCGGTATCGTTCTCAAACGGCTTGGCACCCCACTGTAATATTCAAGCCGTGAATTAAGGTGCTATTTGTTAATAACGTTCAGCAGGTTTACTCTCTGGATACCTGGCCTGACTGTCGGAATCTCAGGATATGTGCGGCTATAGAATTAGCCGTTCGTCTCTCACAGAAGGTGTAACGTTCTCGACCGGTTTGACGCACAAACATCTAATTTATACATGAAATTGATGTTCCCGTCGCTAAGCGCGTACTGATTCTTGCCCCTGCAAACGCAGTAATACTCTCGATAGAGCGGGTTAGTTTTTCGGAGGGTAAGGTCTTAGGTAAGAAGTTTGTCGCTGTACAAATGGAAAATGTTGTACAACGGCCTCTCTCTCTAGCTTAATATTTATACCCTGGAACAGGGTCTCTATTGGCAATATTCTACAGCCGATTTACTACTGGAATACGTCGTGTGACTCTCAGACTCAGAAAATATGAGAAGCTATTGACTTTGCCGTTCGATCCTCAATAAAGTGGCTAATGTTCGCAAAGGGTTTGACTCTCTATCTTCTAACTAATTCGTGAAATTAGAGTGCCCGTTACTAAAATGCATACTTACTTGTATCTCTGATAACGAAGCAATACTCTCTATTCCGCGGATTAGGTACTCGGAGGGTAAGGTCTTCGGTAACACGTTTACCTTTATAGCATGTTGTGACGTTCTCAAACGGTTTCACGCTCCATACTGATATTCAAACCGCGAGTTATGGTGTCCATTACCTATACTGTGTACAGCGGATTGTCTCCCTGTATACCTGGTTTGCCTATCGGAACAGCAGGATACGTGTAGCTATTAAATTGGCCTCTTGCTCCCAAAGAAGATGGGATCGTTCGCGATCGGTTTGACTCTCGATAATTCCGTTCGTACATGATAATAAGGTGTTCTTCTGCTATAATGTCTACTAATTTGCTTCCGTGAACAATATGTAAAGCTCTGCCTACAGCGGGTTGAACTACTCGGG